>NC_069140.1:33611541-33879041 GCF_943734755.1 Anopheles moucheti | reverse complement strand
GTAAAAGAACCATTGTACCACTTTTCGTTATAATGATTGTCACTAGCCCTTTCGTTATAAGGTTTATATAAGCATTATAGCATTACATTGTTTTAAACGAGAGCTTTCCGCTTAAAATATATTTTACGAAAGCCTTAAAATATATTTGTAATTAAATAATATATACGGGAAGGAATTAATTTAAAGAAATGTCTCTGTGCAATGTTACTCTCTGAAAATAACTTAAAACAGCATCGTATTTTAATAGAATGACGTTATCCGGGAGTATTGTGAATGGTCTTGAAATGTATGCACCACATATACATACACATGCCACGGTCGAAGGACGTAACATTCTCATTCCATTCATGCTCCAGAAAGGAACGTTGCCAACATTCCGGATGATCTCATCATTCAGACAGGCAGTGAAGTCCTCACAGCGAGAAAAGCAAACCTAAAGCCCCATTTATCTTCCTGTTGTAGTTTAATCCAGTAACGATTTGGCGTGAGCTTTGCTTTTGACGCAGCCGATACGTGAATGAAATGTAATAAGGTCGGAAGCAATAAATGCTAGCGCTGATTGTTCACGATGGAAGCAAGCGCTTTAATACGATTAGTGTCTTTTTTATTAGCACAAGAACGGCGTTACCATCCATCGTTTAATATCTCTAACTGAACTCTGATATTTGGTCCGGTTCGTTATACTTGCCATACAGCGTGTATATCCATTGTCTATTAATCAGGTCACAAATTAATGCACAGGAAATAAAGGTTACATGCAGCTTGTTCCAATATACAACGCTTTTATGGCGACTAGTAATTAGCCGCCCTGTACATTAATCATCGCACCACCAATCACACATAAACACTCGATCCGTTCCGATGGGCCGGTGCTTGATTGAAAGGGTAAGCACTGTTAGCAAACAGCTCGAGAGCCCATCACCATCAACTTCCAAGACACTGCTCGAGGTACCAAACTAAACACCAACTTAAAACAACAGACCGTAGCACCGTCTTTGCAGCCCGAAGCACCGACTTGCCCGACGGCCGAAAGGATACTGGATGCTGGATGCTAATATCTAAATCGTAAAAGTTGCTTTCTTTCCTCATTGCTCGTTATTGGATGATTGGGCGGGCACAGGGGAAGCGGGTAGCCTCCGGGCCCTCGGTAAGCCGTGTGGCGACGGGATTTGCCAGAAAGGCAGCAGCTACAGCAACGGTCCGTGGTTGAAAGGATGTCGGCCACAGCACGGCACGACAGCGTAAAGTAACGTCCAGCCGCTGGTCCTGCTGCGAACGAACCGGCGGAGTGAACCGAGGTAGATGGTAGATCCTTATGGCTTGGAAGATTATGTTCATCGAAGATACGCTCACCGTTAGATGGTGACTTTCGCATGGCATCTTAATGTTTTGCAAACCGTCCCCGGCGTTGTCGGTTACAGTGCAAAGGGAACGAGTGCGAGAGTGAAGCACTATTGATCAACGATTCGAACGAACGGCCAATGGTGGGGGATAAAAAAACGTTCGACAACGTTGCACATCGCATCACCGCAAAGCGCTCTCGGGTTTAGTGGTAAGGCGGAAGTATAAAAGCTGTAATATTAATCTTCCGCTTGAAATATATTCTTAACGATCGTGCTGCGATAGGTGCTGCAGTGTGATGCTAATGAGCATGAAAGATTTTATCGATGGTTGATTAAAGCGAGCGTACTCGTATCGTAAATCACTGTGATATGTAGTGGTTGATCTCGGGCAGGGCTTCTGGAAGCGTAGAGCAGCATGTTTTGTTCAGCAAGAATCATAATGTGTATATGAATATTTTAAAATATTTTTATATAGATATATGAAATTACGACAAAAACCGTCATGTTGGAATTATTATATTATATTTTTGGTACTGAATTAAATAAACCGAAAGAAGTCTACCTTTTAAAATAAAACTGTTTCAGTCTGTTGACTTCGTACTGTCAAAGTGACATATTCTACTATGTTTGGAATGTTTAGCCTCCTTATTGCTGAAGAAACATTGAATGAACAATACTTATTCAAGCTGTGCAACCGAAAGCGATGAGTGTTTTCCAACACTCCTGAGCACTCCTCCTGAGTCATGCACACGGACCGTGCCAAACGTTATGGTACATTTAGCTTCTAAATCAAGCGGCCACTCAGCAGAATGTTAAGCAAATAGTCTGATCGCTGATGGTTCCGGACAGTATGTTTCGGTCGGTACGGTTCCAAACCAAAAATCGCCCTGATTAATGATTCATCAATCTTCTGTCAATTCGTCAATCTGCTTTTCCCTCGAATCAGTGCGCCTCGTGCATTGCCGTTGTCGTGAAGCAGCGAACAGGAGCGAAAGATGAATAATGATGGCTGCAAGCGGCTCGCAAGGACAACGCGTTGTGTCGGTGGACGGTGGGTGAGGGGGTCTGTGTATGTGTGTGGTGGTGGTGGTGGTGATGGTAAACATTGAACAAAACCAGTGGCACCATCCATCGACGACCGGAATGGGTATTTTACTGAATGGCCTCAACTGGAACCCGGCAGCAGTTGGCTTGTCACTGGTATGCTACTTCAACTTTCCTCCCCGATGCCGGCAGTGTCTGATGTCTTGATGTTGTGTTTCTCCACTTGTTATTTCTGCAGGCGACACAACAGACAAGTGTGTGTGTGTGTGTGCTTGGGGACAAAAATTTAGGGGATGGTTGCCAGCGAGGCGAATGATCGATAATGAAATGGGAGAAGGTCGCCCGTTGTTGGCACGATGTGTAAACATTTGAAGTTTTGTTCCGAGGCGACGGATTGTTTAGTTAGGAATTCAATTATCGAGCTGTTTCATTCATAGGATATGGGTTTGAATTTTTATTTTCAAAATAAAAGAATAGAATGTGAGGACACTACTGAAACCGAATTATAAAACAATGTTTTCAACTACGAATGGTTTTATGAACAGAAACTGAGTTTGATTTCTCAAAATGCACCGCCTAGAAGTATGCAAATAGGTTGTGTAGGATCATTTTTAAAAAAATCTTCCTTGAAACTAAATTCCTTTAATACTTTAAGTGTTTTAAAAGATCGCGATGACTAAGAATACAAATCTTTCACATCGGGAAGCAGAATATTTTGATAGTTTACTATATTTTTTGAAACACATATCAATATGGAACCAAACACTCTCTGTCAGTGGTCGGCAAAATACGACAAGCGAGCTGTATGCGGATGATTCGCACTTTCATTGTAACTCTGTGTCGAAAATGATACATTTCGTGCCAAACTTGCTATAATTATTGCACAAAGTGTATCTGTACTTAAACCTTGTCGCTGAAATGATCGTATAAATTCAAGATATCGGTTCGGTTCCCACAGCTGATTAGGGATTGTGTCATACTACGCTTTGTAATAACTTCTAATTCTTATTCTAATAATAAGTAATTAACCTTCTTCTTCTTTATAGGCAAAACAATCTCAAGAGGTTTAGATCTGCCATTTCTGGCTTCATTTACCCGTAGCTGGATAATCAGTTCTGCATACGAGGGATTGGTCCGGATGGGATGTTGGACCGGTCCTGTTGCGTTAAAACCTATTTTGTGTGGCTATTTTAATAAGATTAGGCTCTTTGCTCGAAGAAGTTTCTCGATCCGTGCTCTTGGTTATCAGTAGTTGTAGTTGTAGCGACCGACAAACAAAATTAAAAATGTCTCAACTAAAAATATATCACAATTTAGCATGCTCAGAACTCTGAATCGAAAATCGCCTATTCATATTAATTAATATTTCTCCGAGTAACCTTCACTCCACGAAGCCAAAACATGACTACCGTGTGCTGTAAACATGCACAGGCAACTTCTTTTGAAAGGTCATCCATGATCTGGAAAAGCCACCACAGCCATAGTGATTGTCCGAAAAATTTGGATCAGCGGTCCCAAAGGTGACCCAGTTCACATGAGCGCTATTCATCGTTCGTGTATCAAAAATTCATTTTACATTGCATCATTTCAATCGCATGATGAAGAGCACCAGGACACCACGGGGGACCAGTTACAGAACGCTTTGGCTGCAAAACGATGCACTCTACCAAACGGGCGGGAAGAACCGGACGGGTGTATGTGTGCGATTGTGGTAAAGGCACTCATGAAAGGACTCTCTTTCAGCCGTTTCAAGGACATGATGCTCTAGGGCGGGCGAGCGTTCCTAGCGTCGTGGCTGTATCGGGTTTTTTATTCTTCCCTTTAACCAAACGTATACAGCAACCTATCGCGCCAAGCCGTGACGTCAGTGATGACGACAGGGGACAAAACGGCATCGTGTTGCTTGTTGACGCCCCATGCTGGTAAGGAGTTCTACAGATGAAAAGAATAAAACCCCCTGCTAGGGAGAGTAAAAGCGGGAGAGCCAAAAACATAACATATAATCGAACAACAACTAAAGACCAGCCACCCAGCTACAACCAGCGCACTCACGCGAGCCATGGTCGAACCGTTGCGGTTGGGCCAGAGATGTCGTGGTTTTTGGTGGCACGCAGCACAACACCGCGTTTTTGGTCGAGTATAAAATGGCTCCCCCTAGCGGTGAACTAACATTGGCCGGACGGTGACTGGGGTTTGGGAGGACGGACGGAAGGTCGGAGACATCAAGACGCCAAACCCGAACGGACAGACGCTCCATTCTGCTGCTACACACACCCACACCCGCGACAGCATCCTCGCTGTGCGGGATCGCGAACCACGAAGATGAAACCGACCCACCGATGGCAAAGTTCGTCCCGAGGTAAGCGCCGTTTGATAGGAACTGGTGGCTGCTGGTGGTACGCTTTTCAAATTATAAACCACACATCGGCACGTTTGTGCCTTCGGGAGGAAGGCATCATCTCATCCGTCGCTTCAGTGGCCTTTTCAGGCCGTCGGCGGTGGTTCAGAATCGACAGCGGGAGCAATTTCACGCATCGTGCAAGCAGCATAACAAACCGTGCTATTAACACATACACCAAATCACACCACTCACTCGCGAACGGTTTGGACGGTGGCTTGCCGCTCACCGTTTTACTGCGAATATTTGTTTATCGATCGCAGTGAAACGGGTATCTGGGGCCGATTTTTTTTGTTTGTTTGTACGTGAGGTGGTTTGACTTTTGGTCCACAACATTCCAGCGAGAAGAGTGTGAGTCGGAATGGGGCCGAAAACAAATAGGTGAGTATAAATAAAATTAGTACCAAAAGTCCATAGACCTGTCCCGACCGAAGCACGGATACGCAACCAAGGCATTCGGAAGCCTCACACACTCACACAGTTATGCGCGGAAGTTTAGTAAACGAGAAACGCTGCTACTTATAATGACCACGAGCAAGAGCCCCTCAGGGACCAAACTTGACCCCTGGAGTCAAAGTAACGTGAGACTATGTAACCCCCTGGAGATGGAGGGTTCATTTTTTTAACGAACCGCTCGTACGAGCTTCAGTAAAAAGTGAGCTTATAACAAGTGAATCATCATCTTTTTTCTCCGGGTGGAGTTGATTTCTCCGTGCGATGGAGGCGCCTGGTGACGCATGGATTTTTTTACTGCCGACGGGGAATGATGATGCCCGGATAAGCTTCGGTCGATGACAGTCACATTTTCGGTATGCTGGGCATATCAGCTGCCACACAAAAAGTAAACCCCAAACGGTGATGCGACCCTTTCGCTAAACGCTCAATACTCACGCACTGTACATTTGGAGGCAGTTCGATCGGAGAACAGTGTCTCCGCACGTTTCACACGGTTAGTTTGAATGCGAAATAAAACATTAGGCGAAACAACGAAAACGAAAGGGAAAATATCACAACAGAACGGCCACTTTTCCACCAGCCTGCTAAGCCACAGCCGTTTCGAAACGCTTGGGAATATACAAAGCACGCACCACGAACGCGACCGTCGCTCCGTACGACTGATACGAGTGGCTTTGGTCGAGGCTTGCGGGCAGTCATTCGGTGTAAGTTTTCGGGCACTCAGCACGTCCGTTCCGCATGCACCCCTCACGACGGTCCCCGTTTTAAAGACGGGAGCTCACGATGAACGTGGAGTACCAGGCGCCTCCATTTGAAAACAACATTGCCTGCTGGCAAGAATGGTTCTACTTAGAAACACGGTGTGCTCTATATCCATGACTGTAAAACTTGGTGCGTGTGTGTTTGTTAAGTGAAGAGAAAATACCTATTACCGTTTCTCCCTTCTTCACCGTTCGAAACAGGAAGACGGTGGTAGATGTAAATGATGACGTGTATTTACAACACGCTCTCTGAGTGCCGGTGAGTTACGCAAAGATTCGGGCACTCATCGACGTCAGTAGCAGAGCCTGGATGAAAGGCATGTGGCGCACATCGCCACCCTCTCCTCTCGATGTGTACGATAAATAAAAAGTAAGCGAAACCGTTTTGCAGAAACTTACTCGGCACGTTCGGTGCGGTACGATAAAACGGGCTCATTTCGTCATCAACGCATGGGTGGCAGAGCGGTACACTCGAGCGGATCGACAGCGGTACGACAGCCGTACCGACAGGTTCTAGAGGCGCAAAAGGTGACCGATTACAGCAAGCACTTTTCAAGGCTCTCGAGCTGTACGCGGCGGTTAAGGGTGGCAGGAATACATTAACATTCATTATGCTCGGCTCGGGTGTAGAGCAGGAGCAGCACAGAAGTTAAAGGTGTTTGTAGCTATCCTGGCAACGATATGGCGAACGCTGCCATCTCATCTGGGATTCTGTTAGTAATTTGCAATTGGAAAATCCATCATTTGCAAAATTTTGATTGATAAAATTTCTGAGAATGATTTTATATTCTCATTTTATTTTCGTTGATTAAAATACGGTAGAGTGAAGTAAACAAAAAATATAATACTGACCTCAAGTATAAGGTTGCAAATTTTTCTTAGAAATGATTGCGTGCAAACGATTCAAAGTGCCATTGCGTTACCGAAGCGTTCCGAGAAATTTGTTTACATATACAACTGACCACCGTCAAACGGTGCCGTGTGAACGCACTGGAAAAGCACAGCACGTGTTACCGTTGCGCATACAAATAAGAATGCAAATTAATTCGAAGTAAAAGGCTGGAATATTTTAACAGCTGCAATACATGCATTTCCTACAAAGTGCTTTTAGTTAGTGCGACGGGTAGAAACGGGGAATTATTGTATGTTGAAAATAGGAAATATAACTAATGATTTAAAAAATAACACGATTTATACATACAATGTAATGTTTTAAACAACGTTTTGCGTATCGTTATCATTTAAATTAAGAATAAAAATATCTCTTTTTGTTATTGTCAGCATAGTCAGTAACGATAGAAAACACGCAATAATAAATAGAAAGCGTAATTTATATAAACAAACGAAACGCCAAAACGGATAACAAAATAAATTATACTAAACATTATTTACTTCAGATTCGATTTTTCAATCATCAGACTGGAAAAAGCATATATTATTTAAGGTTACATAGGTATTCTATTTTATAGCGCCCAGCAAAAACAAACCCTGCAAAATGTCCATTGGAGGAATGAACATACCCGCCAGCCAAGCTATTTGCCGTTGCGAAAATGAAAGAAAAACAACAACCATTTATTGTGCAGTGTACGGCACGGGTCCGAGTCGAAACCAATTTGCATTCCAATTCACCAAACGTAAACATAAACCACCACTTACTGACCCAGTAACACCAATCCGGCAAACAAAATGGTTCAGGACTCATGCGCTAATAAGTGGAACAATGCCAAACCATACGCTCATCACACTCTGCTGCACTGAATTAAACTGAGCTGAGGTTACAACGGTACGGGGTAAATCTTGAACACCACTATCCTTTTTATTCTAACCAATGCTCAGTTTACTTTTTGAACGATTTGTAAACAAATCCGGATCCCTTGTCAACACGACGCTGGCGCAGCAAAACTCTCCGCAAAAAAAAAAAAACAACAGAACCTTCATCCCCGTGTGTTCCCTTTTCCAGCTGAAACTCTCACACACTCAACAACAGGCAACGATTGCGTATGTGTGCGTGATGGAGGAATGTTTGGAAATGTTTCGCTCTTTTTGGTTCCTCATAAAACACTTGTGCACGGGCAGGGGTCGAGACCGTTTGAGATGGTCGCTGTGACACGCATACAAGTGCAAAACCGAGGGAAGGAATGTAGGAAAGGAGGCGGTTGTATTTATCTGCAACATGATGGTAACGTAATGGATTGAAACTTTTCCAAAGTGTCACTAATACATTGCAAAGGTCATGCCCTGGGTCAGCTCAATGCTGACGGTTTGTGTGTTTGTAAGGAAGCTAATACGGGTTAGATCCTTGTTCAAACTCGTTCTGGATGAGAGCATGAAAGATAAAAGTTCCGCTGGTTTTTTTTTTTTTGTATGTCCAATCGGATAAAAAGATAAGGTTGGGAAACAGTTTTCCTTCACAGTGGAAAAAAAACCCCTAACTGAAGCATCCTGCCGAATACAAAACGCGGGTGACGAATGTATCGATCAAACGCGGGTGTGTCATAATGTATCACCGGCACCGTGAAAGGGGAAAGCTCGTACGGTTTAGTTAGCGCAAAATGTGTTTCGCAAATCGCAAGGACAACAGATTGAGCACCATCGAGAAAACCGAAGCTCACGTGTAAAGGCTTGAAAGCAGACTGACCTGAAGGCTGCAACCGTTTTCCCGCATTCCCTTGTCAGCTTCCTGCTTCCGTTCGCGCTCACTTCCTATGGTTTGAGAAATGCGTACCGTAACGAGCCTTTTCGGAGCCCTGATGGATATAGACGAACGGTTCTAAAAATACACACCACAACGCGCTGACGGCTTTTGCTGTTGGTAGAAAAGATTACAATCGGGTTCTGTTTTTTTTGTTCACCAACCCACCCACCCAGCCCGGGCGCAGTGTAAGGAAAAGCGTGCCCCGTACAAGGAGAAACTTTCACTCTCTGCTTTTCTCGGCGCCCGCTGCCGCATACGTCCGTACTTATGCGCACTGCATGGCATCACCAACACCATCAGCACACACACACACACACACGCTGTGCATCGCACCTCTTGCATCGGGGAGCGCTGCGCTGCTTGCCACAGTTGTCACACTCTACTTGCCCACTACCACAGGTACAATGTGACGCGACTGCACCGCAGCTGCAACTGCCAAGCAACCGATTCTTGGAATGCGTCCAACGGGAACGGTGTCAGTCTGGTGCGTTGACCAGCAATTCAGTTTAATGTATCGACCAACCCGCGGGATGGGACTACGGCAATACGAAGTGTTTTACTGTGCCTTGCTGTGGTTTTTTTTTTGCGTTGGGGGTAAATGTCAACTTTCGGGAAAAAAGGGAACTGACAGTCGCTTTTCGTCTAACAATGGGGATGTTTTCGCGTCATTTCAGCGCTCCGTTGGTAAGGTTAGTGCCGGAATGAGGCAAACCGGGCTGGGTACTGGGGAGGACCCTTTTCTTCGTTAGCGTAAACTTCAGCGGCTCAACTAAATCCGAGAGTGCAAACGTAGCAGCGTCGGTTGTAGGGGAATTCCGTGCACAAGGAGCACACGGAGGCCCAGCTCCGAATTTACGAGTGCCAGATGTGTCCCTATAAGTCAAGCGTGACAGTGTTTGTCCTGCTCGTACCAAGTAGCAGCACTTGTTTGCTTTGTCCTAAAAAATATTCCGTGGACCCCCTTACCCGCTGGTGGTTCACGTTTGCTCATGGATGTTCCATTTTTGCTTGACACATAGAAACGCTTGCGGAGTTAAACAAAAAACCAAAGGAAAAAAAAGATATATGTCCGAAAACGCTACTCACCTTAAAAGTTATATACATCCACGCTGCAAATCCGGCGCATTATCCACTTCGTGCGGCACACACACCCGACAGTGGGACCTTTGGGACCATCGCACTATTTACTATTCCTATTCATAAGGCAACGAGCACCACTGCCCGTATCACTGTGCCCCAACCTTTTGCCAACCGTTGCCCGCGATCGGGTACCCTTTTTTCCCTTCCCAAAGGGGCAGTTGGGCAGCTTCCCTTCGCTTCCTCAAACAAACACACACACACAGCCGCAGCACTCTGGTGCTGTTTTGCCGTATTGATTTTTTTCTTTTCGTTAGGTTGCTTAAAAACGCACACTTACTTGGCCTATTTTATTAGAAAACACTGCACTCACAACACAACAGCACAACCGTATGATCATCACTTGTTACGCGTGTACAGGGGCGCGTGTATGTGTGTGCCCTTTCACTAGCGATCGTTGTGATCACGTGGATAGAGGAAAGAAGAGCAAATGACCCGGGGGCCGGGGGTTTTTGTTGGAGTTTTTTTTTTGCGGAATCCAAAATTGGACAGAAGCAATTTATCAAACACGTTTGCCGATGATTGAATCAATGCTTCTTATGCGTAATTAAATCCAATCGTTCAGCTTGCTTTTTTTGGTAATCCTTTATACATTATGTGAGAACGAGAGGGTTAAAAAGAGAGAGAGAGAGAGATGGAGATAGAGAAGGATGTACAAAAGACCCACCCCAATACAAATCGCTTCGCTGCACTGGCATCGTTCCAACGGAAATTAATTTTTAATCCATCGCTATCCTCTGCTTCGGGGCCTGCCCCAGGACAGGATGGGCATGGGATCAGGAGCAGAACGAACAGTGGATGCAAGTGACACTTCTACAACCCGGTTGTCCTCCTTTCGAACACACGGAACCGAACAAGGATTGCCGTCGAAATTTTGGAATCGAGCGTCGTGAGCTCACGTGCCCAATTCCTTCCCTACTCCGGGAATGCGGGAAAGGGAAAAGCTAGGGAGTGACAGAGGGAATGGTACACATTTCGCTGTGACCCAAAACCGGGATTCTATTAGCTTCTTCTTGTGTGTATGTGTGTGTATGTAAGAAGAGCATGAGCACCTCCACAGCACATCCTGGCACGCTCGGGCGAGTTGACAGAAACGATAAACATTATCCTTTTTTCATCGCTCCGTAGATCAACACCCCGTTTCGGGGTGGGAAAGTGGTGGTGGGACATCGTGTGGGGTTGGCGGGTTCGATTGGTTCTATTTTTATCCTTATCTTCATCCCGAAGCTTCCTTTCCTTTTCCGCGTTCGGCTGTGTGGTCATCCGTTGTGGTGTGCGCATTCCCACGGAGCGCGTTCACCATCACGCCGCAGTCTCGTCGTTCACATCGGGCCACAGAACCCAACATAGCATGCTTTTGTTCTGCTTCTGGCATGTCCTGCCAGTGCACCGTTAAGCAAAGGCAAACCTTTTCACCCACCGCCACCCATCCACCTTTTTTCCATTGCTTTCTCTGTCTGTTTCTATCTATTTCCCTCCCTTTTCATTATTCGCTATATCTCTCTATCTTTCACCCACACACGCACACATGTTCTTTTTCTTGGGGCTTATATTTTCTTGCCCCTGATCGGCATCCGTGATCGGCAAAATGGGGTGGAAAAATCCGGCCAAACGAGGGAAAAGGGTGGTGCTGGATTGCAGTTGCTTTCGAACGTTGGTATTCTCTTCCCCTTGCTCTCTCGCACTCTCTCTCTCTCTTCCTCTCTCACTCTCACTCTCTCTTTTGCATATATTTTTCTCTTTCTCTTCTACCAAAGAAAAGCAGCACTTTCTTCATCGATGTTCAAAGGATACAGGCACACATACACACACGGCTATAATCAGGTTTGTCATGATGGGAAGATATTTTCGTCCGATGAAATGATAATTATATTTTTCCTCGTACTTCTCTTCGCATTTTCCACTTGTTCTACTCTCTTTCTACTTTCTCTCTCACACACATGCTCTGGAACGGTACAAGAAAAACGAGAAGCGTGTCCTGATCCAGGCTGGAACACTTCTCGGCTTCTTCTAGCTTGAGAATTCTGATTTCTTTTCCACCACTAACGCACACCATTTTCAACACACACACACACTCACAAATGCACACGCATACATTCGTGCGTCACCGTGTAACCATTGGCTCGGAACGACCCCAGAGCGGCAGGATATAAGGCTAAGGCAAAAAAAACAGATTCTCTTGCGTTGCGTTGCTGCTTCTCAACCTTTGGCGAACCCACCGAGGACAATTGCACAACGGGCCTGGGTGGTTGAATTTTCACTACGGATTTTTCACCTCCACCTGGTGCCCCCGGGAAATTTTCCGACCGTGCGAGGTACGTCCTTCTTGTCTCACTTCCTGCCCCTGACGAAGGATTCGGTTCGGTGGGAGCACATTTTTACCAATCAGCTTATCAACCATGAAGCATACAGCACGCACACACACAAAAAAACCCTTCTAAAAACCCCGACCTATCAATGGCCGCGCGTACACTTTGTTCACACTGCACACGTACATGCGGCACACGTACGCACGCACTCCCACACACGCACACACATACACAAAGACCGCGTTTGGGGGAGGCTCACCAGCAGCAGCAGAAGATTGGTTGCCTCTCGCGTTTCGCACGTTGCGCTGCTTTGCTTTGCCTCACACCCGACACCTGACACCCGACAAAAGCAAGCAAAAACCGGGCGGGACACACCGTTTGGACGAGGTCTCGGCTCGATGCCTGCCTGCACTGTTCTGCGTTCGGTTGCGAGCGGACGGTTTACCTTAACCTGCAGCAAAAGGTGACCGAGAGCACGGTGCGTTCGCGTTCGGTCGGTTCACATTCTCCTGGCGCGGGTCTCGTGATGGTCCTGGCAAGGGTTCTGTTGTTTCCCGCCCGCCCTGTGAGAGCGAGAGCGGCCGTCGCGTGAGCAAATGCCGGTTAGCAGCAGCATGTTGCTAGTGTGCGAGGGAGCCCGACGAGCCGCGGTGCGTAGGATGGGTGAGCGGGATGTAACGTTGCCACCCGCTACTGCTGGGGGTGGGCTATGCTCGGTATGCTAAATTCACCTGCTCATTGTTACGGGTCGCTCCGGAAAAAGTTACACTACTGCGGGGTGCCCAAGCATTGGATGTTAACGACGAAAAGCTTTTCACGCTGGAGAAGACTTCAGCTATCACGGTTTTTTTTTCGTTTAAAAATAATGGTGTGCTGTGGAAATTTTAGTACAACAAAATCATCATTTTGATCCATTTGATGATGTTTTATAACCAAAAAGATCGTTTTTATATTTTTGATTTATAATTTTAATACTTTTCAATTATAAAACAGTTTTATTCATGTGCTCCAATCGTTTTTCCCTTTTAAGTTCCTCGGTTCCTTACATTATCTTAAATTTCGTAAACGCTCGTGAAACTAGGACATCTACCAGGACTCGAAACGAAAGCTCGCTAAAGCTCATACAGTTCGTCACGAATAAACGGGTTTGTGAGAAGCAGGCCAACTGGAGTGAAATATTTCATTCCGTGTGAAATATTTCAAATCAGTCATAGATAACCCCCTTAACAGGGGTTTCTTTAAGGATATGCTATTCGCACAACAAAATGACAGTTTTAAACCAATCATACCGTTGTCACACTGGGAATGTGATATACATTTGAGAGAAATCAAAATTAAAAAAAAAAACACTCAGCTGATTCGTTTTGATTCACTGTTATTTGTTAAATTTTATGCTATCGGTTTTTGTTGCTGTTGTTGATTTATTTCTTTTTGGTTTGTTTTAATGGCGTTCGTAGCTGTCACAAAAACCAGTTCATATACAACCAAAAACCCCGCGATAGATTAAGATGTGTTTTCGCCAAACATAGTACTAACCGGATGTTATACATTGGTATTTCATAGGTTTTTTTTTGCTTTGCTTCCTTCTCTTCTGTCTGCTGCAGCAGCACTGCCGCGGGTAATAATAGCCATAGAGTAATGGATTTACGGTTACCGAAAACCGAAAACAGATCAAAGATTATGTTAGAAAACGCTACGCTTGTCTACTATGACGTGTTGCTGCGAATGCCTCTACCCGCTAAACCTTTCACTGCGTTCGATTGAATGCGTAATACGTTTTGTTTGGCGGACAAAGTTTGGACACATTACTGCGGATACAGTTAAAAGCAAATGCCTCCCCGCGGGGTTTGTCGGGCTCGTATGATAAGCCGCCGAACAAGCACATGGATCAGTAAGCGCTCACAAACACAAACTGCGTACCTTTGCGCACGACAAGCGTGAAGCCCGTCAGTATGTCATGTAACGTGGCACCGTATGCACTAGTGTGGTGTTTTAATGAATCTTTTGGAGAAGAAATATTCATATGAATCAACAATGAAGGGCCATCCAAATTATGAGTCGACTCTGAGTCGAGTGCTCATAGATTCATGAATCATCAAAGATTCATCAATGTTTATAAACTTTCATCAAAAAATCGTGAATCTTCCAATATTCATCTCGAATCTCTAGGAAATTATAAATGGTATTTTTTTTATTTTCTTCGTGTTAATAAACCGAAAAATCGCAGTTCTAAACTTGTTGAAGTTTTTGTGTCGGTAAAAAAGAATATAAGAATTGCTGTACTGCTAAAATAACTCACGAGCAGCTAATGTTCGATTGCGTAGATTAAATCAGCTGCGTAAAATCATTACTCTGTAAACGTTTATGAAACTTTGAAAGTTTTTGAGTATTTGAGGATTAATAAATCTTTGAAAGTTCATAAACCTATGTTAATTCATGAAGCTTCAAAATAGAGACATTCATACAGTTCAAAGATCCTTTCATATTAGATTCATCCAGCACTAGTGTATACAACGGAGCGTGCGTGACAAAGTGATATAGAGGGCGCTGCTCGGATACACGGGTAATCGTGGTTAGGACTCGGTTTTCCCTAATAGCTCTAGACACGCGCATACACACACCGCAACATAGTGATGGTTTGTGTATGGTTTTGTTTTAGCGGGGTTTATTATCGTATTCCTTCGTGAGGATTAGAGTATCCGATAGAATGAATATATGTATAAATTCTACATAAATGTGGGTTTTCTTTTGCACCGCAAAATCGCATTAGGTGCTATTGGGGCTTTACTGTAATACAACGACTCGACGATTAATGCAACAACGTAAGAAAGAGAGGTATGCAAAAACCATTTCGAGTCGAGATGTCCAATTTACGTCCTTTAGTGTGTTTACGTTTCGTTCATCGGTTGTTTAAGTGTAATTTTAACTCTTCTTTCGCCGCTAGACTTTTTTTTGGTTTCATTTCTATACGGTTTAAACGTTGATGTATCACAGAAAAAATGTATGTACAACATCGGATTCAAAGTTTGCTGTCTTCTTCACTTAATCGCTCGGTTTTATCTTGAACATTTATGGAATGGCTTCATTTTTCTACTTCCAACAGTAGGGAACGGGAAGGTTTTGCTTTCGTTTTTTTTTGTTGTAATCTTTCGTCTACTCTATGGGCTTGGAATTGTTGAAATATGCATTTTATCGGGCGTTATATCGGTAACGACAACTGTTGTAGGAGAGGCCTTAGCCAGGATGCCGTTACAGGAGAGGGACGTTGAAGAAACACAAGCTCGTGTTACTATTGTTAAGAGCCATTTTCCTTGTTCTTTGTTTGTTTGTTTGGTTTTTAAAGAAGTTCCTTGAACCGTATGGAGTCGAATGTGTACCTTACATATTGGCTACTGTTTTACACTATACGATGAGCTATGATGACGGGTTGATTCATGCAACAGATGAAGCGTATTTTTTTAAAGATGCTTGTACATGAAGTATACAACAGTTTACATACAACGATCAGAAACGTATCGCTCGATATGGTGCTACACCGTTTGCTGCTTATTTCACGTTTAGTAGTAATCACGATTTCTCACCTAGACCCACTCGTTCAAATCATCGATACCTCGCGCATATGATTTTGGCTGTCTTTCTGTACCTCGTGATATTTGGTTTGTTTGATAGACAGTGTTTGGTTTATGTCCGTTCGTTTTACAGCGTAGCGTACCAGGAAAAAGAACGATCGAAATGTACGCAAACATTGAACGGTGTTAGATTCAGCTTTATACGTGTCACTAATCTCAACATTTGTCGTTTAACGAAACACTACAACAACGCTACGGAGAAACGGAGAATAAAACTCTAGAAGAAAAAACGAACGAAGGTTGCATGCTTCGTGGTTACGGTCTTATGTTATTGGGTGAATATTCCCCACACAACAATCATTTCTCGATAGGCGAAATATAGGTGCAAAACTGGTAGTAACATCTTCGGTGTTGGGAACTGTTTCGCTCGCGCCTGCTCTAGATATTGGCAAAGGTTTGATCTCTTGTGTTGTTACGCTATAATCGTTTGTGTACATTTTTTGTTTTGGATTTTTCGCACAAAACGTTCAATCAGAAACAGTATAAGAAGAGAGGAAAAATGGCAGTTTAACGATGTATGAATGCCGTTACGCCGGTGAAGTTTGCTACACGTTGTGTTACAAAGACGAAGCTACCGAATCGTTCCTGTGTGCAACGTTCGCGTTCCCTAAAATACAGCACCGTGTTGCTAATATAATTGGGGCGTTTTCTTTTATCCAGCTTTAGCTTTCCGATCAAATTTTTGCATCTTATGGATTACTATATACAGCAAATGGATTGGGTGGAAAAAACGGATCAAATTTTTGGCAACGATTTGTTTTTGTTTTGTTTTGACGACTTATCCATCTGACGGTTTATCCAACCCACTGTCCCACTGTGTTGTTGCTTTTCAATCTGGGCCACTTACTCTATACATAGAGTACTGAACTTTTTGGAATTGTTTGTTAGTTTTAAAGCTAGTTCAATCAATGTTTGCTCAACATTTGTTTCTGGCCCTTCTAGACGCTTCAATTTCTTAGAAGCATTTCCATTCTTCTACTTTTGTGATAACCTTGTTAGTTGCCTGTTTGCTAAACCATCAGCGTACAGCTTGGACCGATTCTAAATGTATCTTTATAGCGTACAAAACGCTTTTTGGTTAAGGAGAATTATTCATTACGTCGAAATTTGGCATCGTGTACTTCTGCGCCCAACGGTATACCGCCGAAGTTATGTAATGTCTTTGGGATTCCGCGACTCCACAGGAAAGGTACATTATTGAACCACTCCTGTCTACATTTAGGCGCTTACGATTCCGAAGTAACGCATCTCGTTGGGCTGTATACGGTGGAGGAGAGTTGTACACTTACGCCGGTGGAATTTAAACGTTGAGAACTACCGGACACAAGGTGACACATTGTCGGGGCACGGTTTGGAAAAAAAAACAGAAAGAAGCAGAAATCTATATTGTGCAATCCCTGTATATCGCTAGATACAGTACAACTATGGCTAGTAATGACACGCGTAGAACACTGGTCCAAAATCCCTCATTCTCCGTGGAAAGCTACACGTTCCGGTATAAGACTATCTAAACCTTGCATAAAACCCGATGGCCCACGGCACACTTTCGATGATGGTTTGTTTGTTTGTTTTCTTTTTCAACTCTGTAGCTGATAAGTATGCGAAATGCTACGCGAAACTGTACTACTGCGTTCGAAAATAGTTCATCAACACTACATGCTACACGTTTGTCCTCCTGCACACTGAGATGAGATGTGATCTTTCGCTTCTTCTCGCTTTCGCTGGTCAGTTAAACAAGTACCCGAAATGCTAGGATGGGGTTTTTAGTGCCTTTTTCTTTACTACATAATCCTTACGCTCTCTGTCGCGAGTCTGCTCTACTGCGGTTCGGTTTTTCGCTACGTAAAAATTCCCTGCATTGATGTGTATGTGTGTGTGTGTGTGTCGGTGTGTGCATGTGTGGGTGGCATTTTAGCCAAACCAAACGGGTAAAACACCCGGGCGAATGTGCTAATTTCATCCTAACTAGTGGTTTCTAGGCGCATACATACGCCACCGTATTACCGACCGAAATCTAAACCTGCAAGACGATTCGCGAGTTACTTGCAGTAAAAGTGTTACATTTATATGTTTTGTTTTCTCTGTTTTCACTGTTTCTTATTTCAGTCTTTTTTTTTTTTTTTGCTCGGTACTTATTAGTGATCCTAAGTCCACCAGCAGCAGTCTCGAGTGTTGGGATCGTTCTTCGATATTGTGTATGGTGTGCGACTGAAACTAGGCTGACTGTCTTTTACGGGAGATTGCATGAACGTTTCTCGCTTCTTGGTGCATGAATTTTCACCTCGATAGTGTTGCACTGGTCATATGAAAAGCCCACCGATAGGACGGTCACCTTGTGCCGGCGTGGTTTGAAAGTTCCTCAAATAAGTCGATGTGTGTTCAAGGGGAAATGCAATTTTGGGTCAAGCCAAAACTTGTTACTGGTCATGTATTTTTTTTTCTGTATGTTTACGAATCGCACGTAAGAGTATTATCTATTTGCTTTGCTAAACGTCTTATAGTTGTTTCTGCTTCAACTGCTAGTATAGTGATATCGTAGATCATGCTATCGATCAGCCAAAGCCTCGAAATATCGACGTCTGGGCATTTCTAAGGACTGCACTCCATTCAATGGCAGGGTTGGTTTTGTCTTACACCCAAATCTGTTCGCGACGCTTGCGTTCGCCCTGCCGCCTTCGCACCCTATGCTAGCACCAGTCCTCGTCATCCGAATCGGAATGTCTCGAATGGAGTGCTCCCTTTGGTTTGTAGCCGTTCAAAATGGGCGACGGCAGTACCCGGCCACCGGTGCGACCCATGGCTAGGGCCTGCTCGTACGACAAGGGTACCGAGTGTTCCATTCTGCCGCAAGAAACGAAATGGTTAGACGAATGGCATGAACAACACGTTCGACAAACAAACTCCTACCTCTCGTACTCGCGCTCAAACTCGCGCTCGATCTCTCGTTCGCGCTCGTACAGTTCGCGCTCGCGATCACGAAACTCGTACCGAACGCTGTAATCCTCGTGACTTCGTTCGCGACTGTTGCGGAACCGTTCGCGATCCCGTTCCCGGTCCCGTTCCCGATAGTACAGATCCCGATCCCGGTCGCGGTCCCGCTCCCTGGGCTCCCGGAGGAACTCACGCGACTGCGGCAGAGAGTGGACGCTGTGCGGCGTGTTGTGAGACGAATGGCCAGTCTGGAAGACAACATTTGCGTACAGGAAGTTTGTTGCAGTTTCGGAACAATTGTACGTTCTGGTAGGGGCTTACGTGTGTAGGGCTAGCATTCAGCTTGGGGAAGTTAATGTTCGTTTGCTTCAGCTGTAGTGTCGAAGGTTTGCAAGGTGTGGGCGGTAGCCGGCGTCCATGACCCTGGCGACGTGTCACAAGCACAGGATAACTGTGCTGCACATGAGACCCAGAAGAACCTGTACGGGGTTATGGTTAGTGAGCATCGTACCGGTGCGCACAGCGTAAGCAGTTGGGGAGAAAAAAAGCGAATGGGTTGAAGAATGACTTTTCGCGATACAGAGTGGTCGGTATGGAGTAAGCAATAGACACCAACATGGTGATATCTCAACAAAAACACAGTTAAGGATACAGTGTGAATGATTGCGATGAAAAATAAGCACATACGTATACGGGAAACCATACCGGAAAACCATTTTTCCCCCAACCTGTGTCTTCTAACTCCCACACCGTACGAATGACAACAATGGAGAATGGAGAAAGGATGGGACAAAAACATAACCTCATGCTCTGGGTGGGTAACGAAACAGATGGAGACCGCTTGGTGCATTAGGTAGATGGGTGCAAGGGTTTCCTACTGAACAGGGCACAGTTTGACAGCTGACATATAACAACGGAAAGACGATACAGTGTTCACGGATGAAGTTCTTCGTCCTGGTTGGACATTTTGTTTGAGGGTTAAGGTTTATCAAGAAAATTAAGAAGAGCTACATAGGGTTGAAAGGGCTAGAAAGAAACGAAACGAAGGATGTACAGCTGGATAACCAAAGTCCACAACAACAGCCAGTATGAAGGTGAATGCGTGTGAGACAGAAGAGGGGTTACACAGAGAGCAGAATGAAGGAAGGTGTAGGTGTGTGTATGCGTGTATGTATGCATTTTTTTTTGTTGGTTTTCATATGAGCATTCGCTCTTTGCTGTACCCATTCCGTTGCGGTACTTCCGCCGGGCCTGGTCCCGGTCACGCAGCTCTTGCAGTAGCTGGGCCGGGCTGGGCGAACGCGATCGTTCGCAGAGGATCGTCGTATCGTACGGTTGATGGACAAGGTGGTTTTTGGAACGGTCTTTACTACTGCGATGCTGGGCACTACTATGTACACCGAAACGACTGGGCGATGGCGAACGGGCGGGGCTGGTTGAGGCCGACCAGGAACCTAGAAACGAACGGAGTAGAAACAACAACCAAAAAGGGAACAACATTGGAGCAAACCATTCAAAGAGGATCGTTTGTAGGTGTGGTGGTATCGGAACACCCCTAGCACCATTGTCCCGAACGTTCAACCGGAACGCGATCGGTGCGATGGCATGCGTCGGTTATTAATGTGGCTAACACTTCTAGTAGCACAAGACGAAAACACACACGGCACGTGAACACGTACGTACGACAGACGTACGCTAGTACTTTAGCTAGAGATCAATTCTAGGCGCTAGGGGAGGTAAACATATAGACCACCAAGCTAGGTAGGTGTGTGTAGAACAGGATGGCAGAATGTAGTTGGACAGACTTAAATGATCCGGTATCACTAGAGCAGAAATGTTTAGGTTTGTTTTTACAGCAGCGTGCCACTGTACAATTCTAACAGCAGACTTCTAATATACAGATATGTATAACTATGCTAAACTAACTGTACAGGTGGTGAGAAATAAGGTACATTACAGAATTACGGGATAGAAAGCGGAAAATAAATTTGCTATTATGATTATAACAACTATGAACCGTATTCATTAAATTAAGTGTGTCTATTCCGACAGAAAACTCTAAAAAGCACGACAGATTGCATACTGCCAGGCGTGTTTTGTTTTACAAATTATTGAATGTAAATAAAAGTATGCTATTAAACTCTCTCTTGTATGCCGTTAGCGTAGCAAAATAAAAAATTGCAACATTGTCTTACTATGTTTGCTGTTAGTAACAAAAATGTTTGAAGCTTACTATATCCTTCAAACTTGTGCAAAATATTTGAAAGCTTTCTATCGCTAAGCTTCAATCAGCATTCAAGGATTCAGTGTTATGTTGGCGAAAAACTTCTTTCTTGAATCAATTTTTTTGTATTTAACCTTCAATACTCACTGTGTGGTTGTTGATGTAATACATCTACAATTTTATTCGATCTACGGGATAATTTTTGGAAATTATTAAGCATCGGATTAAATCGACAAGAACAATTTAGTCTAAAAATAAAATTTCGTATGCTTAGGTCAGGAAGCTTTGTGCATAAAAAACAACCAGTGAGCTTTCAAGGTAAAAGGTACGCTAAATGTGTCTATTGAGAACAGAAGCAAGACAGCTTGCGTACAGCTTGCGATAATGCACTATGTGTGGTTCAAGCATATTCTATGTCTATAGTTTTAAAACAGATGATACACATGACCGATGTTACGTTACCGGAAATGTCATGGAAATGTTGTGAAAGTTTGCTCATAAAAATTCATAATCAGCTCTCCTTCCTCACGGTCGAGGAGTTCGTTTGATGTTGAGTTTGTGTGTGTCAGTCCATTGATAAAAAAGGAAATTTTGATTGAGTAAAATTTTGCTTGAACAAATCAAACGCTATCACTTTACACAGTAAGAAGCTTTCGTAGAAGTGCACTTTTAGTAATGAAACAATCGTCTACGGTTTACGAATAATAACCAAATTACAATTAAGTGATAAAAAGCAACGGAAATGTTGAATTCGGTTTGCACGCTTATCGTTTGCGCTGGTTCGCGTTCGAATTTTGTTCAGTACGAATTTTACTTGAGGTAGAATGGAAAGCAAAAGAACCAAATCCACGAGTTTGAGATTGTAGAGGAGACGAAAACAGAGCTGTACGACACTCAACATCAATAGTGAAGTGTTATGAGTTTTTATGTTACCTCGGTTGTGCCTGTGCGCATAGCCGAAATGATGCCTACCACGTCTGTGTTCCTCCTTTTGTATCTCCACCACATTCGACACGGTGTCGGAAAATCCGATCTCGTGCTGATGATGCCGCTTCCGCGGGCTCGGTGTGCGCACCAGCGGAGACTCTCGTCTGTGGGTGAAAGGGGAGATAGAACAGAGTGGCAATGGGTGGGGTTAGTGTTAAGAGGTTAGCGTGCGCAACATTTCTCAGTCATACCTCAAACTCGGAGACCTACGATGTCCGTTATGGTAAGCGTGCCCCGGATGCAGATGGCCATCCGCAGGTGCCAGCGATTCAAGGGACGGTTGCCTCGATACGTCCTGCAGCTCCTGCGCTCGATGATAGGTGTTGTTGCACAGTGGGATGAGCAAGCAATAAAAATAAGAGATACAATTAACGCTCCGCACCGGACGATTGCTTTTGCACGCAGTTTTGTGGGCGATAACGTTCACTCAATCTGTTGAGACACCTTTCCCCCCCATAGAGGTTAGTTGGTAACCTCCCCGTAGGGCAATGTCTCGGATGGGTAGCAAAGTTGGTTCGTACAAATATCGTTACTTTCGTGTTGGGTTCTGTTCAAACGCTAGTTTCACTACAGATAAACGCATCGCTAGTTAAGAAATCGGCTAAGAGCTTCACGAGTCCGCTCTGCAAACGGGGGACACAAAGATATATAAGTAACACCACTAGGCACACCACTAGGTGCTTTTTTAATGTTTGGTTGGTAGTTTTGATAATGCGGGCAGGGGAAAAAGGGTGGGAACTCGATTCTGAAGCTTGGTTAAGTTAACGCTAAAATCCATCGTTCAACACTACTCGATTAGTAACGTACAACAATCTTAGACAACTATTGCCACACTGGACAGTGGCAGAGTGGGTAATGGTGGCGTTGCTGTGTGGTAACAGTACGCGCCTGGACTAATCGAATCACATACCCCCAGACACGTACACACAACACAAACACAAAAACACACACACACACACAAAGGAAGTAGAAACTTCACTATCGAAAGGAACAGGTGTGAGTAACAGCTAGGTAGTATCATAGTTAATTTCCCCTTCTGTTCGCTACTGTTGATACTATTTTGTGAGGTTAACTGGGTGTAGAATGGCAACAGAAGCACCTGAAAATGATCTAACATAGGTGTACAAAGTCGTGGCACAGTAAATTGAAAGCAAAAGAAAACAAGAAAAAAAAACAATAGGTTTGGATGTACACGGTGGCTGTGTTGCTTTTGAATTTTGTGATAGTGTGATGTGATAGTAAGTGTGATATTGTGTATGCGTTCGACTAGATGTCTACTTAAGCTACGTGCTGTCAGGATGAACTGCTACTATTAGTTAAAATAAAGGAAGTCATGCATGTAGTAGCACTCTACGAGTATGGCACATCGATTTGGGCTGACCGAAGCAGACATTGAGAAAGAGCTCTAAATTGACATAGCAATAACCGAACTACTATTCTAGCCAGTATAGCAACCTACGCTTATGGAAGGAACAGGGCAATACAGGCTTACTTACCTCTACCCGTAATTACACAACACCAAAACTAATGGAACCACTCATTAGGAACGCATAATAACGCGTCCCGGTACATTTATCACGCTCTACAGTCTATGGAGCACAACCAGATGAACAAGGGCAATCGTGTATTCTCACAGCCTTTATGGGCTTAGCTAATGAATAAATAGTAGACAGCTTCTAAATGGAACGAAATGGTATTGGAAAAGTGTAAGGTGTTAAGACACGTTTCCTAAGAAACGGGGAAGACTAACGTCGACAAGGAGTAAAGATTTAAAGGAAAATTCTAATATTGAATCTTATGTGATCTCTCCTTGAACATAATAGATCTGAGAGCGTATCTATTCCATTAGGCAAAAGTCTAAAATCAACTCTAATTCACACATTGCGATGGATTTCTAAAAGATATATTGTTTGGAACATTATCGGCACCAGCAGAAAAAAACCAGCAACGATTACACATGGATGTTAGATAGAAATCAATTGGAACACCTACATACACACAGATACGCACATACATACAAAAATAGTTACTTCAAAAACGAAACCACACATCGAGAATATAGTTAACGAATAATAGATCAAAATAATAGACGAGAGAAACTAATTCAAGAGATATAGATAGAAGAAGGTGCGTAGGAGATGAAAAGATCGACAGAAATAGGTAGAATGAGGAGAAGGAAAGAGACTATGAAAAGGAAAACTAACATTAAAATGTACGAAACTCTAGAAAGAGTAACTCTGTAATGGAAATTGCATACTGTTAGGCGCTTCTTTCGATGCAATGATCAATTCGGTGGTTACATTTAAGCAAACGCCTTACAGTATGCAATCTGCATGTGAATGCATTTTTATTGGGAAGTTGTGTGACAGTTACTGAAAATTTGAAACCCAGACTGGGCCATTTATGTAGGACGGGAATAAACAGTGCAGTAGTAATAATAGAGATAGACGAGAAGGTATAGAAGATATAAACATATAAACGTAAGAACTTGCTTGTGAAATGTTACCATCGCTAGGGGGCATTGAGTTGAGGGTTTTTGTTTTTATTTTTGTAAGACAGAGCGAAACAAGACATCACCTTTCTGTTCCTAGAAATGGAGAACGGAAACAGACGTCAGTCATCATTGCGTTCGGCAGTGTGCATACTGTTGGTTGTCATGGAGATCGTAATGGGTTCGGAACGGGGATGTCGCCGGGATGATAATGGTTGGATGAGTGGGAAAAGGCGTGACGGAGCATGACAATTTCAAAGCCATTTGGTGGAAAAAAGAAATCTCGAACCTACCTGAAGGACCGCTTGCGCATTGTGGTGCGACGCGCCAGACTGGCCAAACTACTGCCATGCAGGTCCAGTGTGCTGTCGTGACCGCCTCCTAGGCCGGCACCAAGACCACCGCCACCACCACCACCACCAGCAACACCACCACCGACACCGCCACCACCGCCGTCGCCGGTCGCACCGTTACCGTTGGCACCGTGACCATAGAGCAGGTGGGTCTGCGAGCTGACTCCTTCGCCATTCTCTAGGCTCAGCGACCCGGTACGCGAACCACCCGACTTCTCCATCACGGCCATATCCAGTATCGTACTGAACAGGGACGGTTTCTGTGTACAGGAGGTCACGGCCGTCACGATCGTGAATACCGTGCACGCACGGTGGGTTTGAGGATTGTTGGGAGAGGTAGATGGTGTCGTGGGTCGAAGTTAACAGTGGTGGTAATCGATGCAGTGGTGATAATTGCAGTCGCAGTTGTTGCAGCAGTAGTTTAGGTAGTAGTAGTAGCAGTAGTAGTAGTAGTAGTAGTAGTAGTAGTAGTGGTAGAAGTAGTAGCAGAGGTAGCGCAGGTAGTAGTAGAAGATGTGATTCGAAGGAAGATGTGGTTGCACAGAGTGATGGTTTTTTGTTTACGGTTTTGTTTTGGACGACATGATGAATGGTAGAATGCAAGTGATGCACACGTGCAAGTGCGAATTTAAAATTCAACCGTTACAATGGAATTCAAAACAGTAGTTGTAAAATATGCCATAAAAATGCAATCGTATAAAGTCCATTTGAACATTGGGTATTAAATCGTTAGCAAAGCAAAAGAATTTGTATTACATATTGTTTATGTCGTCATTTATGCAGTATTTTAAATATTTACACATCCATCCACGACCATGTCACATGGCAGTGAAAGTTATAGTAAAATGGGATTAAATTAATTTTCAAATTTTATAACGGCAAATGTTAATTCGTAATTTAATTTGGAGTGATTTAGTGTGTTTTTATATATGTTACATTAGATTACGTTCATTCCGTGGAGTTTAGCGGAAGCGATTGGTAGAGAAAAATGTTTGAAGCGAAAAAAAAAACAAACAAACAAACAAAATTTATTTAATACAACTGCAAACATTTCAATTTTTAAAGATTATTTGGATACACGTTAAAAATTTTTAACGTATATGGTTGGAAGGTTTAAAAGTAAATAAACGCATATGTGATATCGTCAATCGCGATAGATAGAGTGTTGTTTAGTCTATGAATCAAACCAGAGCGTAACAAAACCAAACCAGCACCAATTTGACAAACGAACGATTTCTGTTTAAACACCAAACAAACTGTTCGGTGCATAAACAGAACCCGTTTCGTTTATATTAACTGAACCTCTTGTTGTCCAGTGCCGGTGAAACATATCACATATTTACATAAGGTTTAATAGAAGTTAAAATAAACAAAGAACAACAAAGAAAAACAAAGAAGGTGCTAGTATTTTTTACAAAACTCATGAAAAAAGTGTTATAAAATCATAATTATTCCACAAAATTGTGTATGTTGTCTTCAAACAAAGCACGCTCTCGTGTTTAAAACCAAACACAATAGTCAAAACCAAAGGCAAACAACTGTTAGAAAATCGAATGTTACACACAACCAGATCGTTCTCATG
Organism: Anopheles moucheti; assembly: GCF_943734755.1. Taxonomy (NCBI): domain Eukaryota; kingdom Metazoa; phylum Arthropoda; class Insecta; order Diptera; family Culicidae; genus Anopheles; species Anopheles moucheti. The sequence continues at coordinate 33,852,701 of NC_069140.1, read as the reverse complement.
CAATTGAAAGGTAAAGAGAAAAAATGTTGCTTCTAGTTCTAGTACAGTAGAGGCATCTAGTGTAAGCTACGTCACAATCGAGACAAAAAATAAACAGTTTCAAACCAAAAACGAGTTGAGCATCAAACGAATGAAATAAACGAAGGGTAAATCTTACGCGTCATTCAAACAGGAGTAATCAAAAGACATGCTACAAAAGCAATAGTATAGTGTATAAAACCTGCACAAGAGAGGAAAATGTGTTTCAATATGCACAGCGTAGTGTTAGTGGTTTAGTAACGGTGGGCAGAACCGTGTATGTTTATGCATGTGATAAAATTTACATTCTGATGAGCTTTGAGCGTGGATCAGGGTTGAGATTCCGAAGCGAATGTGTATGTAGTGTAGACGCCACAGCATAAAATGAGTAATGTGTAATTGTACATGAGTTTAACAAGCTATGACGTCAGCCGATACGTGTTCGTGTGTTTTTCGAATGATTTAGAAAACAATGGAACTAAACATAAGGAGGCTATGTGCTACTCTAGTCGATAGGGAGAAAACAAGGGACCGGAAACATACCGACACTGAAACTGACCGGCGAATTCAGTGGCCGGTGTAAAGCTAGGCCGTTCTTCCGTTACACCCACACCTCTTGAGAATTGTCCGCGAATAGGCTTATCTATAGTGAATTTGTATCCTTGTAACAAGACCAACCACAGCTAACCCAACGAACAGAATCACGCAACGTTACGCACCGTTACGGAGTGAGCAAAGGAGAGAAACGGATGAAGATAACGTGTGTGCGGGTGGAACTGTGCACAAAAAAATTACGCACAACAAAAATACCAACGAACGTGGAAAAGAGAGACAGAGAGACAGAGAGAGAGAGATAGAGTCAACATCACACACACACAGTTTGTACAGTTTGACAAAGGAGTTGCTTTAGTACAAAACAATTGTTTTAGTACAAGAACTGCAGCTGTGCCGCTCTCCTCTGCATGTAGGCCACGGCCTTGCACGCCTGTAACAATACTGGCCCAAGTCCTACACTACGGAAAGCCAATGTACAGGCTATTTGCGTTGCGTTACGTGACGATTTGGTACAGAGTTTTTTACGTTTATGCTGTTGCTGTACAGGTTCTGGTTAGTACAACCCTCTCAGAACTATAACGTGTGTATGAGTGTGTTGTGAGCAGATGTGAGTTCGAAGTAAACACCTAAACGCATCGTCGTGTGTGACTGTCGATACGGATAAGGTCGTGACAGGAAGGTGCACTAGATAAATGTTTTGCTGGATATCAACACTCTACTCAGCCAACGTTAGTATTTGTAAGTAAACGGGAAGGTGATCATCAAAGACTTATGTTCAGGTGACACCGACTCTACTGTTCTCAACGTATTGCACGGATACAGATGAATTGCTAGTTTTGCGCTTCAAAATACGATACGTACGGGTAGGTAATTTCAAAGTATAACTGTGTAATGAGTTAGTTTAAGGTACTGTTTTGCAAGGCAAACAGTTCCGCTTGGTAGCTGGTTCTGTTTGGTATTCGATTACATTATTGATGGGTTGATTGGGAGCAAACTAAAACTTGCAAGTACAAGTACAAGAATGAAAAGAGTACAGTAAAAATAAAACAAATTTGTATAATACGACTGGAACGCGTGTGCGAACCTGTTCGAGGTACTTATCTTGCATTTACCTAGAACATCCTATGCCAACCCGGGGGCTCTTTCGCGCTACTGCAGAGCCTTTGAGCGAGTCCGAGCGAAGGCGTACCGGACGTACGCAGTGATCCTGTGTGCCAGTGGGTTGTACGCCACCACAACACCCCGAGGGTTTTTGGTTGTGATAAAAATCGTTCAAATGCCATTTCGTCGCGTCGACGCCACTGGCCAAACAGGTCGACTGAACGTACTTTCTGTCCCTTACAGTTATGTTTCGTTTTCTGTCGTTTGCGCAACAATATAACTCCGCTCCGCTCCGGGTACTTCATATCATTTCGTGTGTGTCAGGATAATCGGCTATTTATTTCCTTTGCTACCCTTCCATTCTGTTTGCTTCTGTTTTTGCTCTCTCACTCTATCTCCCTCAGTACGCTTAGGATCGGATGGAATTTTGGCTACCGCATATGTCCCGAAACAAGGGACAGTTAAGTTGCTCAGTACTTTTCATCGGGACAACAGGGTTTAACATTCACGAAACGTATCGAAAGTGTTTTCTGTAAAATAATTGTTGAAAGGCCATTAGGAAGTTTCTAGGATTTTTGGCGATGTTGGTTAAGCGTTTAGCATGGAAAGAAAAGGATAAGGGATAGTGGGATCTCATTCGTAAGAGCATTTTCTGTTGCACTCGAGTTAGGGTTTTGACAAATGACTAAAGAATGGCACAACAAATCTGTTTGTCCAAGTGTGGTTGCTTGGCTGTAGACGGAATTGTTTCTACTAATTGCATACTTTGTTTGTTTCTGCCTAAAAGTATGCAATTTCAGGTGAAAATATGCCCTGCAACTCAGGTTGTAATGGCCACGTTTGGTTTAATGACGAAAGGTTCTACTTTCGAATCAAGCAATGATGTTGGATCGATTATAGGCTACAGGAAATTCTAATACTTTTGGGTACAATTACATACTACTGTCTGATACTTCAGTCGTTCTTCGGCGAACATTTGGCAGTCGGTGAAAGTTTCCAACATGATCGCAAATTAGATATCGCTAGAAAGATATGCTACATATGGTTCTTGTGAAGATATCACTACTTTGCAGAATGGTCAATGGTAATCGTACCGCAAAAAAGGGAATGAGCTAACTAGTTTAATAATATACCAATCTACCTCCGTACCGTCGGAACGTTATTATGATCTTAGGATGACGCCTGTAGTGAGCGTTTAGTGTGTTGTGTGCTGTTTCCAAGTGGAATGTATCAGAGTGCTGTTTCCGAGAAACTTGAGCTGATCTGCTGAAAATACTGCGACCAGCAAATGTTTCCTCTCAAATCAATTATCGAATGCATTTGTGCAGATCAAGTTATCTAATCTATTCTCTTCTAGACTGTTTCGATTCATACATACTTAACTCGAGAAATAATGCTAAACTGGTACAGAAAGGAACAATTCTTCAAACAAAGGTAAAACCAAACCCAATCAGCCAAACAAACGCAATAAATAAACGACCCGAAGGCCAGCAACTTTGAAGAAGAGCTAGATATTGGCAAATAATTCGGAAGCGGTTGCATTTGAGCAATTTTGGTTGTTTTTTTTTAAATATATTTACAAAACCCAAAACAGGCAAGAGCTGTTACGGTGCTACAATTGAAGTAATCAACACGTTCAGTCTCTGCTAGTGGATCGCATCAAACAGGTAGTAAAAACTGGAAAGGCTAGTAAAAACAAAACAGGAGCGCAAAAATAAAACCAACTCGTCCCTAGCTAAGAAAAAAGAGCAGAAAAAAATGAACACGAGATTGTAGAAGAAAAGTGTTTGAATAATACCGGCTGTCTGGCCGTTGGGCTATTAATGCTTGCTTCATTTCCCTGAAAAATAACAGCCAGGATAATAGGTTTCATTTTTTAATCATCATGGCGCATCGTTTGAATGAAAGAGAAGAAGTGCAATGTTTTGATATTGTTTTGGTTTCTGACTAAATCTACTGCTCACGGTGCACTACTGCCGTACTACATATCCACTATGGACGGGTGCGTAAGGGCAGTAGTTTGAAGGGTAATCAACATTGGTATTTAGTACTAAAACAAAAGCTGATTTCGTTTGAACATCTTCTGGTTGAAAAGGCTGAAGATTGGTTCATGTTGTACAGAAAACCGTTGCTAGAGATATGACAGGTGTGAAACATTAAAAAACTTTTCTAATATGTAGAGAAAAACTAAACAGAAAACAAATCATTCATTTCCATAGTATAGGTTACTACATTGAACGGTTTCGGGTTAAAAGAGTTATAAACCAAGATGATACAAATGACACAACAGAAGAAACAAAAGACATGTTCAAACGCAAGTGACCTACAGCCTTCACACAAATGATTTCCAAAAAACAAACGAAAACAAAGAAAGTAACTAAAACCGTTACTCCACATTAAACATGGCTACAATTCAGGACACACAGTGTAAATGCGGTGACAGTTGCATGGTACGTTATTCACTGACGACACGGAACAAATGTGTGACAAACAGCGACAAAAAATTAGAACGGAAAAGGTACAATAACATGATCAAACAAATCAACGAACCAAATGTGATAACACATTAAAACACGAAACAGAAAAGTGAATCAAAATAAACAAAACATTAGTTCGACTGCACTAATTGAAGCCGGTACAGTTAACGACAATCACGATACAGAACGGGAATAAAAGTACTCTCCGGTTAAAGTAAGTATTGCTAACCGTATGGACCGGAGAGATGGAACGATCGAGAGACAGAGAGTATTATACGAGAACTATAATACCTTCCTATGCCGTACGTTAAAAAACATGTGAACAAAATTAACAACAAAAAGCACATAAAACACTAACAAAACACAGAAAATAAAAATGTTACACATTGCAGAACTTGTTAATAACACAACAAAATGAAACTATACAAAAATTGAAAATGTCAACACAAAGTGAGTTAAATAAAATCTCTTATTTGTTGATAAAAATGGAGAAAACCACGAAAGAATAATGTTCATGATGATTTGAAATAAAAAAACGGAAACTATTCTAGAATATTTTGTTGTTTCCAATAGCGTTTTGGGGTGTGTTCCGTTCGAAACGATCCCATTTTAGTTTGAGAAAAGGAAAAGCCAATTTATCTTTACTAAACATTTCAATTCACTTATTGAAATTAATAACGGAATTGAGCGTTGAAAACAAGGTTTGGAGCAAGTTAATAACTCTGTGTCAGAGTTTCGTCACGTTGCTTCACGTAAAGTTTGAGAGCGTTTTGTGCTCGATCAGAGGGGAAAAAAACACAAACAAAACGAAAGAGGAAAGGACACAATGTGTGTGTATATTAATATCCGCTAATCAAACGTGATTGGAGATTGCTTCACTTTCACTCGAACCATCGAACACTTACCGGCAGATCCGATTCGACCTGGCCAAACTTGGTGTTGCGCCAGGATTCCAGAATCAGCAAACCGGCGTAAATCTTCCCCACGGTAAGCTTGCCCGCGTTCAGCTCCTCGTTGAGCGGGACGAGCAGATCGAGCATTTTTTTCGCCTGCAGTGGCCAAATGTGGCTGATTGTGTGCCGCAGTTCCATGTCTGCTTGATCCATCTCTTCGGCTGCAGGAAGAAACCGATAGTAGAAGAAGGGGGCACTGTGTACGGCACATCCGTAGGCAATTCGCTTACCAGTTCTCATTTTGATGTTGAGGTTCTCCCGTATCAATGCAAACAACGTCGTGGTGAATGCAACCTTTCCCTCTGCATCGAGCGGCATGTTCATGCGTATGAGCTTTTTATAGGCGAGTCGGTTGGGACATTTGTTACCAAATCCCAAGGGAGGATCCATGTTTTTTAGCATATCATACATTTCAGTGTAGTGAATTTTACCCCTGCAATGGAATGGAAAACAATTTTTAACACATTGTTATGTTTAGGGAAAATTTTTCAATAAAACCGTGTATGAGACCGAGGGGAAAAGCATTATTATTGACAGTGCTTGCTTCTTATGATTGTTTAAAAAATGAGCTGTATAGTGCATACTTTTAGGCGTTACATAACCTCTAGAAAGATCGTTAACTAAATAGCGACGAATAGAACACTAAAAAGGTGTAAAATTAAATGCATTCTCCATATGTGTATTACTTACGTAGCATTAGGATCATATTCTGCCCATATCCGAACGAACTCGTCCAGATGATGTGCGCCAAGAATACTGGAATCACGCGTTAGATAGTCAAAGTTGTCCATAATAACGGCCACGAAAAGATTCAACATCTGCGCAGAGAAGAGAAGAAGAATTTAAGAAGTGAACATGGGAAAAACCGATCATTAATTTACAGCACAGCACGAAAATACTTACAAGAAACGAACAGAAGAAGATAAACGACACGAAGTATGCGTAGGCCAATGTTGAACCGCACGTTTCGTTCGGTTTGTTAGCTCTCGGGTCACACGGTCTCCCTTTGAGACATGCCAGCATAATGTTCGGCCACGACTCGCCCGTAGCACACCTGAGCATGCGTATGCAAGAGGATAAAACGGCGTGAACGGTGTCCAGATCAACACAAGCAAAATACAGACAGAACGGGTGAAACACCATTAGTCACGAACGCATATGGCACGCGATGGGGAATAGGAAAAGGCTAGCGAATTAAATACAGCCTAAAGACTAGAAGAAATGGTAAGGGCATCTAGCGGACGTAAAAGTATTAGCTTGAACAAGAAAAAATATGGCAATTTGTGGGGGTACAATCTGTTCATGAGGACGTATGTTGTTCTTAAATTGTTTCATGTGTATTGTAGGTGTATGGTGTGGAAAGATTCCAAGAGATGGCATGAAAGGGGGCTTAGAACAGTTAACCAGGCATTAAGGAAAATAGAGCGGGAATGTATACAGCAAAATGTACAATATAATATTTTATACAACTTTTTAAGTAGGTAATTTAGAAGCTTTTTAGCGATATAAGTCTTCCAAAGCATAGGTTATACTTCAGCTTATAGCCCTGCAGCATAACATATTCTTCGAAATTCGTTAACGATTAAGTCAATGGGACGATTGTTTATGTATCAAGATGTAATATTATTAAACTTGCTTATGAACGAAATACGAAAACATGGATGCAATCTAACAAAACCACCCGGTTATCGGTGTTGCATTCTCCTATGGGAAATGAACCAACTCGTTACGTATTTCTATGGCACTATGAAAGCATTCCGGAACTAATCAATTACTCTATCCTATGTGGAATGTAACGAGACAAAAGGTCTAAAATGTAATTGATAAATTTGAAATAACAAAGCAATCAGCTATTTCTGCAACAAGTGTGCTCTAGCGCAAAGAACCGTAGCAAACGTTACCAGAAGTGAAAGAATAAGCTTAATAGTTAACAAAAAGTGAAAAGAAGGCGAAACGAAAACAAAACAAAGACAAAACAAATGGAACTAGTGAACGAAACTAACGTTATAACTTTGCTATCACACTGTACATTGAGCTTAGACTCGAATCCTTCGTTGGTAGTATTCTAGTGTACAATTCCTACAAACTCATGTTCATGTTTTGATGACACTTCTTGCGTACTAGAGCGCCTATCACTAGAAACAAATAAATGCAATTAATATACGTAAAGAAATGTATGTGTTTTTTAATGTAAACTCTACGAGTTTTGAGTGTGAAGGAATGAGTAGCTAGACTTCTATTACAAAATCTATGTATTACTATTTTTAAATTTTTTTCGCAAACTAAAATGATGAGTCTCAACTGTGCGTTTACGTAATACGCGAGACTAGAAAGATTTTAAAATTATTGAGCGTCAATCCTTGAAGGTACACTGACAGTTTTTGGCCTTGGATGTGCAACGCCTGAAGGTATGCTATTAATTATTTAACATATTAGATGTCGCCATGAAGGTGTAAATCCAAAAAACAATCGGGCTTATTGCCGTCATAAAAAAATCACTTATATGGTGATGTTGCATTATTTCAGTATACAAAATGAGAAGATCAGTAATAAAGTTTCTAGCTAAGCCAGTATTAATGGTTTATGTTTGCTTTAACTATCAAACTTGTGTAATCTGTTCTAATTAGATACACTACATTACCAACATTGATCACTCAATGAACGTATTCCGATGCGTTATGATGCGAGTCTACAAGTGCTCGTTCTACATTGCATTATTTCATATATATGTTCAATGCGCTTCCTATTGTTTTCCTTTACTAAAAAGTGAACAAGAAATCTTTTGTTGTCAAAACGTACAGCATGAACGGGTTTTGTAAACTATTCTCATAAGATTGCTAGGTCCAATGGTTGTAGATCTTGATAAATAACAAAAGTTTCAGTACTATGAAGATTCAGCAGCGATTGCTGTGACATATGTTGATAGTAGTAGAAAAATACAAATATTACAAATACAAGGTGACGTTTTGTAATACGGTTAAGTAAGTTCGCAGTAAGGTGAGAGGTATAAGTAGTAGTAGTAGTAGTAGTAATAGTAGTAGTAGTAGTAGTAATAGTAGTAGTAGTAGTGGAATACATAGTTGCAGTATAAGTCTTGTTGTATACATTGTGGTAGATGTTGTCTTATGCTATTGATCGCGTTTGACAGCAGTGTTATTGGACACCTACCTGAACAGTAGCATCAGCCCTTGGACAAATGAGCGGAAGTTGTTGTGTCTAGTAATAGATGATTCTGGATCTAGCTCAATATTCCCAAATACCTAAGTTCAGGCGGAAATGGTTGGTATAGTTTTCTCGCACGCGCATTTACAGGGACGACCACAAGGTGAGCGTTTAAATTGCGCCGTTCGACTCTCCCGCGCTCGTAAGCCACGAACCCCGCAATTTAAACACCGGCTCGAGTTGGTAATACAAAGTATATTTACAATAATAAATAAAACATAAACGAACGGAACATAATAAATCGCTTCCAAATGAAACAGTGTTTGTAAACTAGAAAAAGAATACCGATATGGAGAGCATGTGGTTCAAACGGGGGTCAGTCTAGTTTTAAACTCGTTTTACTATTTAAAACTGACCTACGGTAAACGATGTATGGTAGCATAAACTTTAACACTATAAACTACGTAACTAAACACACTATTGCAGTTGAACTTGTCTAACTCGTTCGCAATGACAACATATGTACAACATGCCAAACTTGGGTAGTAAAATCGCAAAAGTATTGAAATTTATAATTTGCATTTGAGCTCCAGGCATGTTGGTGTATAATTTCATACGAAAACTTCAATACTTTTTCGTCTAAGTTTTTTTTTGTTTAATTTCAAGTAGCATTACTTAAGACGACTTGGGATAGGGTTCACTTACTGCAACTTTTGCTGTGGTGGCAATTACGCAAATACTGAACCACTGTGACATGATGCGCTCACAAACTGTACACAACGGGAGTTTTATATACGAGCTATATGGTTTTGCAGTCGCCATAATCTAAACGACTACCAGAACTCACACATATACACACACAGATACACACACACACACACTCGCAATGTACGCCATAATATATAAAAAAACATTTACATACAAGAGGGTAGATGTACAACCAAAGTCATAATGAGTGTGGCAGTCATCTTGCCTTTGGTTGGTAAACGTTGCAACTATAAGGGATTAACGGGGGACCAGTGTGTGTAGTATTGATTGTTTGAACTTTTTTCGTATAGTTGTGGGTGTATTAGTTTGCTTTGTAACATTGTGCAATACGTATGCGCAGTTAGCTCAACTATTGGTTTAATTTTTGGGCATATCAAAGTGTATCTTTCTAGTGGGGTTCGGTATCGGTGGAGTGGTAAGTTTTTGGGGACCAGGTTGGCAAGGATTATTACCGAAAAAGCAGCAGCAAGGCGCCGAAAAACGTTTGAAAATTATTGTGACGGTTCAGAGCGGTGTCGGGATCGAACTTCATATTGCCAAAAACCTGCAGCCGGTATGGCAGATGTGTGACGCAGGCGCGTAAGCAATGAACATATGCGATGGCGCAGGTTATCGTTTGGTTCGTTTGGTTCCGATTCCACGATACACGATGGCGGTCAATCGGTGTCGGCGTTGCAATTGGGATTGTAGTAGGCACACATTGTGTTGGTAAATAGTGTAAATGTTGATAGCACGAGACGCATAAACACAAAATCGAATGGGCAACAGCTTGGTAAAACAAACTCCTATCACTATGCCATCTGGTAGTCTACGTTTGTATGAAACAAAATCCCACCGAATGACGTTAACGTTAACTAAACAAATTTCAACCTTTTTTCCGATGGTATGACTCTCATAACGCGACCATGAATGCACGAAGACGAATATCTTGTTAATGATAACTGTTCTACTTTTAAAAAAAATGGCCAACAAAGTTGTGACACTGTCAGAGGCCTTGTGTCTCTGCTTAAATGTGTGAAGAAACGAAAAAAAACATTCGGTAATTCGTGAAAGCACTAAGTGCCCTTACTGTTCTATTTGAACGAAGTGAGTAAAACGAAACTAAAATGTTAAGTAATTTGATTGCTTTGAGCTATTCTAAGTAGAACCGGAAAGAAGAACATCCGAAAACGAACAAACATTCTAACACTAACGGACCCATCCTGTTTGCTCCTGCTGATAAAAGTACAAACGCTGTTGCCGTTTGATCACGTTTGTTGGCAAGAGAAACTTATAAAACAGATTCTTAACATTAAGAGAACAAACAAAAAAGTATTTAAAATCACACATCTCTTGCAGACGGCCTGATTGTGGCAGGAAAACATAAAACAAATAATGTGACTTAAAATTTTGTTTGCAATAGTAACAAAAATTAAAAAAAAAAACAAATCAACTTTTAAACAAAACATAAAACTCTTTAAAATAAAAACAAAGTAAAATATTGTTATTGAGCGAAGTTTAAAGAGGAAAAATACCTGCATGCCAATAATTGCGTAGATAAAAAATAGCATGGCAATCAGCAAACAGACATATGGCAGTGCTTTGAATGATTGAACAAATGTCCAAAGTAATATACGTATTGTATAACCTTGTCGCAGTAGTTTGATTAATCGTGCAGCACGAAACAGTCTTAGGAATCCAACGTTGAAGGAGTTTTCCTGTTATTATTGTTGTTGTTTACAAGGGAAGAAAAGAGAAGAAAAGCAAGATAAATGGAAGAAAAGAAGAAAGAAGGTTAAGTTTTTCAGTCATGATACAATTTTACGACCACCACCAACAGCAGAACTGCTCTACGTGTGTACAGATAAAAAACATGTAGAAAAAAAAATGTTAAACTACTTCCGTAGACTTACTTACCCCTAATTCTAGAACTAAAGCGTCGATAATACTTCCGATAACTGTTATAAAATCGAATATATTCCAAGGGTCCTTGAAAAAATTCTGCTCGATAGGGAATAGAACCGGCGTTTTATGCACGCATATGATTAGTGGTGGATTTTTAAAGTTTTTTTAATATTAAGAAAGAAAATGAGAAAAAAAGAATGATAACAGAATTAGTACATGAGGTGAAGTGGAACGAAAAAGAAAGTGCGTTCATGAGCATGAAGAATATTTGAAAAGATGACTTGAGTAAATGATTTGTTTTATGTAAATACCAATCGTTAATGATGAAACGAAAACAGATAACGAAATGAACAAACGAAACAATCATTAACCGTCTAGTGGTAGCTTCCACGATGACTACATCATCTACTAAAAACGCAAAAGTGATACACTGTTCGACAAAGTAGTTTGTAGAATGTGAAAATAGATCAAGCAAAGTATGCAAAAAAAAAAACAAGAAAATCAAAATCCGATTCGTAGGCATCAAACAGAGGTGATATAAACGAGGAATTAATGTAAGGGAAACAAACTTTGTATACAGTACGAAGAAATCAAAATCGAACAAGGCTTCGTTGAATGAGCTTTGTTTTCTAAAACTAAAACCTAATCGACTGTCCGGCCGGATGTAGTCAACGGATCTAGCCAACATACTAACATATTAGAAACGGTAGAAAAATGTACAAAAATATCGAACAACCCAAAAGAAAACGTTAGCTGTAAAGGTTAAAGATGGAAACGATTCAAGAGTAGATTATCTATGAACATTGATGTTTAAATTTGCTTGCTGGTTTGTTTGATCTGTACTACCATTAAAACTAACGTACATGAGCGTGAGGGCAAGAATAGCGAAAACAAATAATGAAACTAATCCAACTATGACAAATGGCATGAAGTACTAATAATGAGGAAATGGGTTGACTACGAGCAGCGTTACGAGAGAGAGAGAGATATACAGAGATTAGGGTGAGTAAATTTGTAAAGGGAACAGAAAATGCTTTTTAAATGATTTCTTTTTTGTTTTCCTCTGACACACACCGCAACATGATGGTTTAAAACGTAAAAAAGAGAGTTCATGATCGTTCATATTGATAATACCCTTCGTCTGTTAGTAAGGTAACAGCAAATATGTCGTTAAGTTTATGGTTGTTATCGACGAAACGAAAACAAAAACAGTAAGACACCGTGAAAGAAAGAAATTAATATTACATATTAAGCAACAACATAAGATGATGCAAGTATCGATTTGCCCTTGTTTGGGAAGTTTTGGTATTCTTTGAGGGTTAAAGGCTTTTGGTTTGTTTTCGTTTGATGATTCATCGGACGGCTGATGGTGACGCTGGTACCAACCTTACATCCATAAGCGATAAGTTTCATAATAGTTTCCAGTAAAAAGAAGAACGTGAATACCAAATTCATGAAGCTCAGAATATCAATCAGTGTCGTTGGCGCATCGTGAAACTGCAGGAAGGAACAGGGGTGGCAAATCAGCAAATCTGGTAGTAATGTTTCAGTTAATAAAACGGAAGCAGGGATGGTACAACAATTTAACTGGGGTATGCATTTTGCACTAAATTTTTATCACTGCGGGCCTTGATTTACGTTTTCCAATAATCATTAAACGATCTTGTCACTTTGCAAAACTTCCAGCGAAAATCATCCGTTGAGTACCCAATTGCAGAGAAATGGAAAAAACAACAACAGAAAATAACAATAATTAAAGATAAAAAAAACGATACAATCACTTATAACATGCACTTTGTTATCCTTTCCACAATAAACCAAAATGAAAATAGGAAACCAATTTCAGAGCAGCAGAAAATAAAACAAAAAACCATAAACATTGATAAGGTGACACAGAAAAAGTAGCTGTTTTCGTTCAAGCTGATTAAAACAGTGGTGCGTTTGAGTCGGGCATATTTTTCGGACAGTGAGGTTAGATTTTGATATAACACAAGATTCGAATGATGCAACATGCAATTATGCATGCCAAGATGCCTATTCCTCTACATTGCATAGTTTACGTGAAGCATGCACATGCAAACGGGCAAATAAACACACAAATGATAAACTTGAAGATGGAGAAAGGAAAGGTGTGTTGAATATTTAAGCTTTTTAAATATATGGCTACCACAATACCACTTAATTGTTCTTTCCGTTCCTTTCTCCACCTTGGTGAAACATGCTGCATAAAGAGCGCCACAATGAATCATGCGACGGGTACAGTGACTTCAATGTCACGAAGCGACGAACGCAATACTCAAATAATACGTTGGCTTGCTGTATTTCATGCTATCTGATGCGTTTTTTTTATTGCTGTTTGACTGTCTAACATGCGATGAAATTATGACGATGTTATTTAAAATAAAATGAAACTACTTCAAAATGTAATTTTAGGTACGAAAAATAAACATATCGGAAAGTAAGGAAATTATCACAGTAGCACAAAACAAAAATTTTATCATTTATCCGAAATCATTTTCAACAGACCTTTTAGAAGAGTCTAGCACAAAAGGTGTGTTTACAATTTAAAAAAAGTAGTAATATATGCTTAGAATGTCATTAGAAAATATAATAACGTTAATCGCCTTTTGGCTATCTAGCAGCTATATAAAATATAAATAAGCTAAATAAATAATAAATAAAATAAATCCATCATAAAAATGAACAAATGTGAGCAAAGGTTTGATATCCTTCATTATCGTCTGAAAAGATTCTTTAACGTGAAGTTTGGGTAACTAACAGCAATCAAAATGTAGTGAAGCAAGCACTTACCTGGAGCAGCAAAGAAACTTCGTTGACAATGATTGCAATTATTGTTAACAAACAAAACTAAGGTAAGTTCACTTACCAAGGCCAAGATTAATGGGATGTTCACCGCAATATGTTGCACCGCAGCTGTCAAAAGTTAAAAAAACAAGTCATGCAACACTTACCTTGCTTATGAGACTTTTCAAACACGACGAAGCTTATCAAACCTTTGCTGTGATTGGTGAATAATTGTATAATAATGATTGTAATGAAAAGAAATGTGATGAACGTTCATAAAACCAAACAAATGCGCTGTGAGATGTGGCAAAGAAACAGAAGGAATGGATTATAGCGAAATGCAGATTAATATAAGCTCATTGAGAATAGAAACCAAACCAAGTTGCATTGTGCGCCCCAATGAGCCGTCCGCCGTTTACCAGTATACCCACCTTTACGCCAAATCCTATTATTTTCAGTATCGTTTCAACACTAAACATCCCGGTAAATCCCATGTTGAGATATTTTAACGATTTCTCAAACTCTTTTCCTTGATTGTGATACTGCGCATAGGGTAAGTCGTATAATGGTTGTGTTAATTTGAGCATTAAAAGAAAACATTCACAGTAGACACGGAAAAGAAAACAAACCAAACAATTTGACATTATTGAAAAGAGCAGTCCGAAGGTATGGTCAAAGGGGGAAACGGGGCAGAGGGGAAGATTCGAGCGCTAGAAAAGGGAGGCTGGCGAAAAAACAAAACAAAAAATAGCATGGCGCTTAACAAGAACACACAGGACGTATATGGGAAAGTAACTTTGTTTTGCTGTTGAGACAATCGAAATAAAAACGTCCTGCAATAATCGCTAAGAAAATCTCTTGCTGTCAGCACGGTTTTTTTTTCAGCTCTTGCTTCAATTAAACATTCTGGAATGTGAATGGAATCTTCGGTGGCGAATCATAAAATTAGGTTAAGATTTAGTCTAGTAAAACTGGGTTTTGGCAATACGCCTGTTCAGACATCATAACATTCAGACCCCGGGTGAATATTGCAACACGATGCAGTCGAAAATTCGTAGAATGTTGTGTATGACTTTTGTGATGGAGTAAAATTGAATGGCGTATGAATGGATGACTGTGTAAAATTATGTCACATGTCGAAAAACGAACCCTAAGATGCACGCTTACAACACACGCACGCGACACAGCGGCAACATTCACACGAAACGTACAGTACAATGATGGTGGTGGCGGACCACGAGGTACAGTAGTCGGTAGAACTCGTGTTCCAACGCGTGCTAGGAAGATGCAGATGCAGTGGCAGTGCCTGTGTATGTGTGTTTGTGGAAACATGCTTGCACGAAGGATGCTATGATGAATGGCGCCGAATTGCGGACGCATCGCAATGCATTCGTACAAACAGGATGGTACATCGGTGCGGACAAAGTTTGATAGGGTGACGGGGAAGTGCAGCTTACAGTTATCATGCCAATAAGGAAAGACAGTTTGTGAAATCACAAGGAAACAACAACCGATTCGAAATCGGTACGTTTGCACGTCTTGTGCATTTCGAACCGAAACGGGCACACGCACACACATCGAATGGAAGTAAACAAAAGAAAACAAACACAGGTGCAAAATGCATTCCAAAACACAAAACAGTGAGGCACATTTGCGTTAGCAAACTTGCATGCAAACGGTAACAACGGACGTAATACTTTACTATTAAATGCATTACAGCTACATAATACATACAAACACACAGGCCATGTTTTGCATGTTGTGCAAAATAATATATGGTAAATGAAGATCAACTATCATGCTGCTATATGAATTAGGTTAAAAATCATATCGAATTGCTTTTTAGAACAAATATAACACAAGCAATAAATTCGTTGTACAATGCAACGCATGCGATTATTTCTTTTTCTGATAGATTACGTCATCGCGTAAATTTGCGACAAGTTTCACACAAACAAAAGCCAAATCTTTTGTTGTTTTTTTTTTTCATAAGTATTGCTCGAGTTTTTAGATTTCTTTTAGTTGCAATTAATAACAACAAGTTTATATTGTTTACATGCAAATTATGTTTCGTCATGCGGCAAAAGTAAAACAAACAATAGAACGTATGTACACAATAGTGAAAACAAATTCTTGCAAAATCGTGCATTAAACACCGTATAATATAGATATACAACAAATAAAGGTAAACGAAAACGAAACACATGCGCATACAAAAACGGTGCACAGTAACACCACAAACCATCACAACAAATCATGCTATACAAGACGTGCGACTTACGAAGTAAAAAAGGTTCAACATTAAATTAGAAACCACAAACAGGAAACTAAATCAATAGTTAAAACGGAAACGAAAAACCATAGCTACACTTCAACGGAGATATCAAACTGTGAACTGTTATCCCTATCATCACAATACAGGCTGAGCTAGTATACTCAGAGCGGGGAAGGAAATGTTTGACAGTTCCTAGTATATACATTTCATCATGTGTATGTGGTTGCATTGAGCGTGTTTTTCTTTGACGAGTGGAACATTTTCTTCTTTTTATGATTTCGACCAAAAGCCAGAAAGAAGTCCTGCGAAAGCGTATGGAGTTGGAAACGTCCAACGGGAAACGGTAGATGGGAAGGTGTTTGGCAATTGCCTCCCTCACTTCAACTGCAACTCATTTTTGGTAAAGGCAATAAGATTTATGATGTTCCTGCTATAATCACTAGAGCTTGAGTTAGTTTGCACATCGTATCAAAGATGGGGCCGGGACAGGGACGTTCTCCCACCAGAGGGGGACATTGAAGGTAGAACATAAAAGCGGAAATTAACTACAGAACCACATACGCACCTTCATCATCAGCAGTAGCGTATTGAACACGATCAGCATCATTATAAAGTACTCGAATGGCGTCGAGACGACGATGCGCCACACCTTGTATTTAAAACTATTCCGCTTGTTTGGCATGTAACGCTCCAGAGGCCTAGCACCTATCGTAAAGTCTATGCACGATTTCTGGAAGTGTATAAGACGGTTTGTTTCGAGAGAGAGAGTAATTGTTTAATAAGAGATGTTCGCATTCTAACCTTCCGGTCGATTATTTACAACACGCAAAGCATGTGTTAACGGGTTGTTTTACCTGATTTTTATCTATCTCACCGTCCTGTAGTTCCGCTTCACCTTGCTCTTGGAATGTAATGATAATCAAGGCCACGAATATGTTAACAAAGAAGAATGGAAACACTATGAAGTACACTATGTAGAATATGGACATTTCTATTCGAAAGTTTTGGATTGGACCCTTGTCTTCGTAGGTAGCGGCCATCGAGTTTTGGAGCACTCTGGAAGAGAAAGGCAGTGAGAGAGCAAAGATCAGCAAGCAGCAAGCAAGGAATAGCAAAACATTAAGTGCATACTGAGGCCAGCCTTCGCCCGTTTGTACGGCGAACAATGTTAACATGGCGGTTGCCACATTGTCGTAGTGGAAGCTTTGTGTCTTCCACTCCCTTGGTTCCCTTCGTGGCAGTTGATCAGCACCATCATACACGAAAAAGTGGCCCCTGGAAGGAATAAGGAGCAAAACACGAACACTGTGAAACACTGCATCCAGCCACTGACTCATCCTCGTACGTACTTGCACTCTTCGCTCGTATGCTTGCTGTCGTCGGTGCAGTAGAAAAACTTCCCATTGAACAGCTGTACCGCGATGACGGCAAAGATGAACTGGAACAGTATGTAAACGATCAGGATGTTGATGACGTTCTTGAGCGAGTTGACCACGCAATCAAACACTGCCTTCAGCTTTGGCACACGTTTGATTGTTTTCAGCGGACGCAGCACGCGCAACACCCGTAACGATTTGATTGTGGAAAGGTTCTGACCGGCACTGCTGCCGGTCATGTCAAAGCCGAAGCTGACGGCAGCACAGATAACGACCACGGCGTCCATAATGTTCCAGAACTCGCGCAGATAGCTGCCCGGGTGCAGTATAACGCCGAGATCGACGATCTTGAGCAACATCTCGATCGTAAACACGCCGGTAAAGGCGTAATCGAAGAAGTTGAGTATTTTGTTGCGGGGCGAGTCTTCCTCGACGGGATCCTCGGCGGCTAGTGCGATCGATGACAGTGAGATAACGACCATGATGAAGAAGTCAAAGTATCGTAGATTTACTACCCAATGGGCCGCACAACGTATACTGGAAAGAAGAACGTACGTTTAAGGTCAACAGAATCCTTGTCGGACAATCCTGAAAGACTCTACGGTTAAAGGCCGAATTGCATATACTTACGGGTTAGTTGGAGACAGCACAAACATGGATGAGTATGGCAGCATCGGTTTTGGCCCATCCGGTATCTCATCGTCGTCCTCCTCCTTGTCTTCCTCCTTTTTCTTTCCTTTTGTGCTACCACCGCTACCGTTGCCTCTAGTGGGCGATGGAGACGACACTTCCACACGTGGCGGCGACCCGTCCGTTTGCATCTGCAGCGCTTCCATTTCCTTGTCCAGCTCCATCTGCTGTTTTTCCTTGTTCTCCTCCAGTTGCTCCTCCTCGGCGGCGGTTAACTCCTGTGCGTTGGCCAAATTGTCGACAGCGATAGCCAAGAATACGTTCAGCAGTGTGTAGTTACCGAACAGCACCAGAATGATGAAGTAGAGCGAGTAGATCATGCCCTTCTTGTGGCCGCCCTGCGACTCGATGCCCTGGTACATGACTTCATTCCAATCTTCGCCGGTGAGAATTTGGAACACGGTCAGCAGCGCGATTGGAAACGTGTTGAAGTTCGTTGGCGGTGTACCGTCGGGCAGGTTGAACTGACCACCAAACAGCTGCATGCCGAGCAGCGCGAAGATCAGTATGAACAGGAACAACAAGAACAGCAACGAAATGATGGATCTCATTGAATTGAGCAGCGAGATGACAAGATTACGAAGCGAGGACCAGTACTTGGTGACCTGAAACAGAGACCATACCACCATTTTGTTGACCAACTCCGTCTCTTGGCAGATGTGCACATCCCAAACAATGTTACCTTAAATATTCGCAGCAAGCGTAATGCTCTCAGCACAGACAAACCGAACGATCCTCCCTTCACCTCTGACCACACCACCTCGAATATCGACCCACTGATGACGACACAATCGAACCGGTTGAAGGATGACTCGAAGTATATTCTTGGCCCCAGTGCATACATCTTGATCCACATCTCCATCATGAACAGTCCGAGGAACACATACTCCGCGTAATCTAAAATCAGGAAGACATTCATTAATAACGCAACACACCAATACAGCAAGCTGTTTGCAAAGGCTTACACAAAAACTGTGTCAACCAGTTCGGCTGTCCATAGTGTTCGACCGCCACGCAGACGGTGTTGAAAAAGACCAGCACTATGACGAACCAGTAGAACCACTGCGTTTTCACCGTGTGCCTAATCCAGAATCGGAATCGCTTCTCCGCCCTCCAGAACCCTTTACATTTCCCTTGTGTTTTCACTTTGGCTTTAAGGTATCCTGGAAGAATAAAGCAGAAACAGTGCATTAGTACTGGGCGCAGAAAGAAAGGACCGTCCTACTGGCTACCAAGGCGGTGTTTAAATCTACTTCATTACTGTTGGCAAATTGTTAGAGAATGATTGCAAATGAAAAATGCGTATGTTACAATCCGAAATGAATTAAGTGCAAAAGTATTTAGTTGCAACTCTAAGTAAATTTGTACAAAGCAGAGTAAAATCCCATAAGTGAGTTACGAAACATCTGATTTGATTGGATGATGAGTGAAACATCACTAAGGTGAGCTATTAGAATGTGCACCTGAATGTATGCAAAAATATAGCATATGACGACCTGCATAGACTGATATTGCTATGAAAACTGTTTTGCATACATTCAGGCGTTAAACATCCTCGACTCAAACCAGTGGTCTGCCGATGAGAGGAAACATATTTTTGATTCGTTTACTGCTACAGAATGCTTAAATTTATATAGCTCTTTCGATAATACCTAACTACTCTTTTTTGCGATTACAAGCTAATAGTGTAACAGTGTAATCTCTACAAATTATATGCTAAATGTACGCAATGCTTTGACGATCACACTCCCATGAGTTGGAATCCTGAGAATGATTTCTGCTACAAGCGCTTCTGAACAACCGCAAACCTTTACCTAATACGTCAGCATTTCCCAAAACATTGGCACTGGTATTTACATTAGCTTTTTTTACAGAAAGGAAACAGTTTGCATATCATATGCGCTAGCACCTACGAAGAAGCGTAGTAATTGATTGTGAAATAAATGACACATCCGTACCTTTACCTTTCTTGCGCTTTGGAACAAACACTGCGCGCGGAAGTCATGGAGAGTTTTTGGTATTGTTTTTATTTTTTTGCATTTGTTTCGTAACATTATTTAAGATTTGTTTATGGTTTTTTTGTTTTGGTTTTCAGCGAGCATTTAATGCACAGCGTTGTGAGACAGATCGCGTGACGATGGGGATACAGTGCATGCAACATGAAATAGAAAAGACAGATGAAGATAACCCAACAAACAAACGGGACACAAGAAGAAAAACAAACAAACGGACAGATAGAAACAGAGTAGTAGAGTAGTAGTAACACCCAAAACAGAAAACCAATCGAAACGGAACACGATCACGGACATGGATAGAACACGTTTGCAGCTGTCACAGAGTGTTGTGGTGTGTGGTGTTGTTCGGTGTGTTTGTTATGTTGGTTAGGTTGTAACGTATGTTGGGATATGTGTGTTACGTGTCCTTTCAGGACGATAGCCTTGTTAAACCCGATCCATGAAACTATCCACAGAGCTACGGTAAGGAACATTTGTAATGCATGTTGATTGCATACTTTCAGGCGACAACATTAAGGCCGCTGAAACAAAGCCATCCTTTTTTGTGTGTGTGTGCGTGTGCAGTGTTTTTGTTGTGTAAGTGTGCTGTTGTAATGACGGGGGAACAGATATAACCCTTGTGAAAAATTGATCAAGTTACCGTCATCACCACAATCATCATCCGGATCATCCTCCTCGGTGTCGGTAGATTTGGATTTGCCGAGATTTTTCAGCTTTTTCCGCTTGGCAGCAGCACGCCTCCGGGCTGTGTATGATCGGTAGCAGGCAGACCGGCACAGTGTTGCGCATAGAAAGCAAAGAAAATTGTATTAATCAAGTGAGCTGTTAGCAGCAGGAAAGAAAGGAAGCAAAGAATGAACAAAACCAGATGTTATGGAGTGGCAAAAACGGTAAAACGCTTTTTTTTACTTTTGTTTTGTTTTCCATCTGACAACAAACGCCAAGCGCCGTAAAAATTCTCTCACTCTCACATTCGCTCACTCTCATGGTTGATAAGCTCTCCCAAAGGGTGCGTTTTTCGCGCGCGCAAAATAACAACACGCACACACGTACGCCCGGAACGGTTCGCACGAGCACAGGCTCACGTGATAAGCGTGAACACCCGTGGAAAACCGTTCATCAGGCGGTGCAGTTCATCCGCGGTTGTTGTTCATCTCGGTGATGGTTGATGGTGTAGGTGTAAGTAAACTACCGCTCCGTTCCAAACCCCGATCGCAAGCGGCTGTAACGGGTCGCTCGGCATCGGTTTGGAGCACTGCCGGCGGCGCATGCGAAGTATGCCGGGGGTTTTTGGTATTTGTTTGTGCAATACCAGGCGCATACGGCACACGTGTCGTCCCGGTGGCAGGTGTCCAATTTCACGGAATGGATGAAGTGGAGTTTTCCCCGCGCACGAACGCAGGGTGCTACGCGGTACTGGGACGGTGCGTGAGCATGCGGTGGATTTGTTCTAGTTTCCCTGAATTGTTTCATGTGCTGCGGTGAACCGAACCGGTATAAATCCGATGCCATAATTCGTACCGATTCGTGTCTACCCCCCTCTCCCACCAGCTAATCGCGAATTGCGGATGCAGCTTAATTGTATTCGTGTGCTTCGATAGCGGTGCGGAAGGATCGATGTACGGTAATATAGGATGAGCGATAGGGCAAACAGAACTACAAAAGGATCACATACAATGGGCTACGAACCTTCCATGATGTGCAACCGTTCCTCCTCGGTGGTGCGCTCCTCGGCCAGGATTACTTCCTCTGTGTTTGATTATGGTGGTGTGTGTGTTTGTGTTCGAGCATTAGGGAGGTGCAAGATGACGGATTGTTCCATTTTCCAGATGGAGGTCATGATACGGTGGTCCAAGATGGGGGCGCACATTCGCACGAACAGACGAAATACGTATGCGTGTGTTGGTTAGTGTGTGTGTATGTGTGTTCGTATGTATCGAGAGTTGCAATGGGTGTCGTTGAAATGGGAGAATAAAATGACGAGAGTAATTAGTAAGCCAATTAGTAGGCGCTCCGCAGTCGCTCAGCGTACGGGGAAACCGATGGTACGGGGTGCGAGCCGAACTGGGATAGGAATTCGTGCAAGATTCCCGAGGGTGGATGACGTGCAAAGGGGAGGGCAGGGGGTCGGTGAGGTGAGAGTCACTTCGGTGGGACATAGGATACTGGGCGCCTCCATCAGGGCGTGTGTTTTGGGCCCTTCGTATGTCCCACTTGTGGGGTAGGTGGATGAGGGGGGAGATAAGGAAGGAGATGCTGCGGATGAGCGGGATGTTCGTTCGAACAGGATGTTGCATGCACAAGCCGAAACAATAGCAATACTCTACCCGCTTTACAAATCCACTCGACGTAGCCGTTTAGTTCTTTTTCTAGCTGCTGTTGCCTACGTAGCTTCAGAAACTCTTGGCGGTTTTCTACTTTTTCCCTCTCCTTTGCAAACTCTCTACGGGAGGAAAATCGGGAGATAAATGGTTGTAATAGTAGGAAGAGTAACAAACAAACAAAACAAGAACAAACCGAAACAAACACAACAACAGACAGGCGAAATAAAGATTTCCGACCGTGGTTACGTTGGCGTTTCGATATTGTTTTTCTGTTTGATTTTGGTTGCATTCGAAGCTCGCCACATAAAAGCACGGTAGTAGTTTTAGAACAAACAAACGTATTTGATTCTGTCGCAAAACGCATACTGCTGTAAGAGCAGGCAAGGGCCATTTACAGGGCAGATAAAAGAAACTAAAGACAGGAATCAACTGAAAAGGGGGCTTTTTGGGGATGGTATCAAAACATACGGGGGTGGTGGGTGGGAAAAAAGGGTGAGAGTGGTCCTGCAGGGGGAGGTTATTTTTGGGGGGTTTGGAGGGTAGGCAGGCAGATCGTTCGAGCGTGCTACGCGAAGCCGACGGATCTGGTTCGGGAAATCGAGAAAAATCAATTTTAAAACCTGCTTGAGTAATCCAGTCGAGATAGGATGTCATTGCTTCGACAAACATTTGCCTGGAGCGACACTTGTGAAATTGAGCCTGTCGCTCAACGCGTCCTCTTTCGTTGGAAAACTCTCTGCCGTGGTGCCGCGCAGAACCAGGTGGGACGTAAACCAGGTGAAATGGGAAGAGGCAACACAATTTGGCACATTACATCAAATAAAGAGGTACGTAAATGTTGTGAGTTGTAGATGTTTGAAAAAAAAAAGATAGATAGAACACAACAAGATCGAATCGCATAGTAAGATGCGGAATAAAATCAGTAACACATCCACGCAATGCCGGTCGGTTGAAGATTGCCGTTTGGTCCGATGGCGCGCCTGGTAAGCGCGTCTTCCGCACATTGGCGAGACATTGTACCTACCCGCTGAGCACACCGAGAACTAGATTAAGCATGAAAAAGGACCCCAGCACGATGAGCGGCACGAAGTAGATCCAATTAAACGTCGAACCGAGCGCATCGTTCGTCTGGATGGGGAGAAGAAACGGTTAGGCCACTGGGGTTGCGTGAGACCGCAGCAATGTGTTCGAGCAAAAGATCACCTACCCAGTACAGTATCGCCGTCCAGCCCTCCATGGTGATGCATTGGAATACGGTTAACATGGCGAAACCGATATTATCGAAGCTAGTGATGCCAAAGTTGGGCCCTTCCCACTGCTCAATGCAGGTGCTGTCGCTGCTGTTGCAGACGTACGCACCGGTCGGTGCTATCGTATCGTTATCTGCATTGCAAGGCGTAGGAAATTCGCCCTCTTTCACAATTTGCGCTGGAAAGGGTGGAACGCGGTACAGCATGTAAATGGAATTGGGTCATACGGTGCATACGCGTGTAAATACTTACAGATATCCTCTAAGCTATAACAACTCCTGTGCAGCGCACCGGAGTAAAATTCTAAGCCTATGATTGCAAAGATAACAATTGCAAACAAGACCAACAAGCCTATCTGCAGCAATGGTGCCATGGCTTTGATGATTGATTTTAAGACTACCTGTAAACCTGGGTGAGCGCATTGTCGATTAACAGAAAGGAGAGAAAGAGAACAGCATGTTAGTATTTTTGATTGAGTTTACCATTCTGCTTTCTACACTGCACAAATATCCTTGTTAAAAATAACAAAACAAATGTCACATATGCAATTTTGTTGTACGATTTGCATACATCCAGGCAAATATGCAAACGAAGCTAATAGACGTTTGCAAACGAAAAATTGAATCGTTTGGCTGTGACATTTTTTTGTTTGTTATTTTTAACAAGCTTTTACAAGTGATTTACCATTCTACATAACTTATGCTTAAAAAAAAAAACTGCTAAAAATCAACTATGCTTCAACCTTTTTTGAACACATACTGGTAAGTAAAGTTTACTGGATATTACACAAATGTCAAAGCTTTTTTATAGTTTCAGTAACCATAATCAACTCTACGGGTGTGGTAATAAAACGGCTACCACCAAGGACTCATTGCCTTAGATGCTTAACGCCTGAAGGTTTGCAATATATTTTGTTCGATGATGAATGTGTATACCATAGTTGGGTGACTGCTGATGACGCATTTTATATATTGCATATCTTCGGGCTATGAGCTAAAAATAAAATCAATGCTCAAGGATAAAACTACCACACTTATTCAAAAAAATGTTGATTGTTAATTGATGATTATGTACGTTCTAATACTAAAAAAAGAAACAAATCATATTTCTAATCACACAATTAATGTTAAATTATGCAATAAACTACAAATCAAACAAAGAATGGTTTAACACATTGTGTACTATTTCTAAGTTGGCCAACGATGTCGGCAGCTAGTTGACTACTCACTAGGAATTCCAGAAACTAATTTTAAGGGCCTTAACACACGGATCGCCCTTAGTGTTCTCAGATCTACTTCCGGTCCCTTTTGGGGGAACAATGTGATGAATCTAGCAAAACAAGAGCAATCCCAAATGAGATAAGGATCAGTTAGGACATTAAGTAAGAGAATGAGTTACAGCTAGCAAGGCGTGAAAGCAAGCGAAGAAATTGAGCTGTACTAAGATTTATGTAACACGCTTCGTTACAGAATTGTTTGCCTAATGTTAGTTCTATATACCGCAGCCTTCAACAGAAACCCGCTCCATTGTTAATCAAGTGTTTCAGCTGACGGAAATAACGACATTATGGAAATTTTTACGACCGCCGAAAAACGAATCCGAACACAATCAAGCATTTCATTTTGATTCGCTTCGCACTTGACCTCCTCCGGCGGGTCCCGATCCTATTAAGGTCAATCTCACCAACCAGTTACACCTCTTCCCATTAGTCTGCAACCTTGTCGATGCTTTCGGTTTACGATGGATTTTGCATATCAGCAGGTCTTGACATACTTAGGTCATGGATTCGAGCACAATGACGGTCGGTAGCGTTGCGCTGGGCTGCTTAACTAAAACCACTACATCCTAGGTACTATTCCTAGCGTATAATAAAAGGACAAACCGCTGTACAGTAAGAGCAACACAACTAGTAGCAAATAAATGCGGCACTCATCAACCAACTCGGTCGACGAAGAGCCAACAATACACGCGCGACTGGCAAAAAAGATTTGTGAGAAACACCGTACTTGTCTAGCACTATAACTGGCCACTAGAAGAACTATTGTTTTATTTTTTTGCTAGAATTAATTGACAGTGACGAAAACGCAAACTCCCGGCATCTTCGCTTACTTGGAATCCTTGAAACAAGCTTTAGTGGCCGCAAAACACGAAATGATCGAAGCATTCGCAAATCAACATCAACGTTGGCCTCAGCAAAAATAGTCATTGAACTGTGGCGAATGAACAAAATCGGCATTTTAATAGAGCATTATTTACATTTTATGCAGCGACAGATACAGGGAGAAATCTTATAGTGGAGATTTAGGGCGAATTACGGGAGCTCACCGCTTCTTCGGCGAAGCTCAAGTGCTTTCCTGCAAATGTAGAAGAATTTCCTTTTCCCCGATGAAAACACGGTTCCATCCGACCCGCCAGACTACTTACCCCGTAACTACGACGAAAAAATCCATTATGTTCCATATGTTCCTGAGGTAGGAGTGTTTGTGCATAACAAACCCTAAGGCGAGGATCTTCAGTGATGCTTCGACGCAAAAGATGCCCAAAAAATATGCTTCCGTTTTTTCCAGCTTCTGAGCAAGTATCGTCTTGTCCCCATGAGGTAAGTGCTCCTCCAGAGCCAATACCACGCAATTGGCAATGATTGTCAGCAGCACAGCGTACTCGAACGGAGGCCATTCAATTATGAATCGTGTGTATCTGGTGGATTTGGGGCGTTTCGGGAAAATTGGATGCGCGAATTTTAGCAAAACAGCAGCACCACGATTTTGGATTTGAAATGCGGCCCATTACGACCGTGTACTTACTTTCTAATGATGTTGTCCTCTGATAAAATAAATAACGAGGTGGGTCCGCCTCCAGCCAGAGGCTGACCCCCTTGACTGCTGGGGCCACCCATTCTATCAGCTAAATAGTGGCCTCCTTTGCGTCCAAACTGTGTCCCGTTCGAGGTCTGACCTGCGAGCGCCGCTTCTTGAGCCGCAGCTAACCTGTAAGATACATTTGAACGATGAATTAGTGGAGGATAAGTATTAGCGCTAAAGGGGATACAAAAAGGGCTCTGTGTTTCAAATACGCCTAATGGTATGCAATTTGCAAACATTACGATGATTCTCTGCGCGCAGTCCAGCGTGAAGAATTTGTTATCGTATCAATTGGGACTGTTGTAGTTCTGCATATGTAATGTGCATATGTATGCAGGACGATCGAAGTTTGAACCTAAATCTTAATATCTAAATAATGTTTATGTTCATTTTCATAAATGTTATTGTTCATAAATACGATGAAGTCACCGTAAGCTTTTATTGCAAAAAGTTTTTCTTTTGCCAAGGTGACCGACTCTTCAGTTTGCAGTTTAGAGAGACTTAAGTTCGGTAAATAATAAATATCCAGCACACAATCGTTGCTGCAAAGTCATCAGTTATTTGCCTTAATGGCAACATCTTTTAACACCTCCAATTTTGTCAAAGTTATGCTATTACTTCTTCACATTTAAACTATTAATTGTTTAATAAAAATATGCAGAAATAGAATTTTAAGCTGGAGTTCTATTAAATTCTCATAACTTAAAGGGGCTTGGAGTCTGGTTCGAATAGTTAAAGTCTAAAACGCTTTGCTTTTATTAGTTTCTGTTAGTTGAAGTTCGCGCTTCATAATCTAAATTCTAAATTCAGAAAACTTTCAGCATTCAGTGAATAACTGTATGAAGTCAAAGGCTAAAAAGAGTTAAACTTTATTATACATATATTTATGAACATTTGTTTACCAATTGTCATGCCCCGATTTAGTTGTCCTTAATCAATGCAACATTAGAATACACACTTGTAGACAAATAAAAGTAGCTAATAGACAAAATATGCTCAGTCAAAAATAGCGTGACTTTGAATCAAAATTTAGTGGTAACGACTGTAAACGTTACGACCACTAAACACACCCACATGACGATAAACCACAAGTACTAGTACGCACCCAGCATACAGATAGTGATTTTGAATGAAAAAATCAAATGTGCATCGAAGCTTAATTCTATCTGCCTTTGTTGCAGCACATCATCTACTTATGCAGAGGGTGACCGATCCGGTCTAGATTATCCTACCCACTTTTGCACAAACCCGTAAAGAGAAATTGCTACTTCCTTTCCTCCTTTTTGCTCCCCGAACCCGGGCGGTTCGTACAATCCAATAGTTTAGCTAGCATTAAATCAGGTCGAATGCTTGAAGCACTGGCCAGGTACGCAAACGCCCACATTGATGATGATGATGATGTGCAGCAGCAATCAGCTTTTCCTGATGAAAGGGAAGAACGGCTCATCAGCATTCGGGGAACAGCTAAAAGCACCATAATCAGACGGCTGCTGTGGCTGAGGCTGCCGTACTTCGTTAGTCGACGCTATTGCAGTGCCCGAGCTGCATCGATCTGGGCAGGATAAATTTAGACTGGCAGTGCAGCACGGTGAACAATGGCTGCATGCATGTATGCAAACTCACTGCGCCTTACACGGGATGCGCTCGGCGAACGGAAAGAATGATGCTTTATGCTTTCCAGTCGGAGCTCAACAGTCCGCAATAGAGTTCATCAACCGCGCAGGCAGGCGGAAACGGAACTGGGTCACAAATGGCCGCTGGGATTTCGTTCAATCTACTATTGCATACTACTGCAACATTACTGCTCGCCTTCTTACGTATTCTCGAGATGAACGGTTTTACTTTACGGTGCGAAACTATCGTTTAGTGTCACCATTAAACGACTCACCAGCAATACGCGAATGGTCCACCTTTGTTTGCTCAGAACACGCAAGTTTCACGCCCGAGGCCATAAAGCCGTAGTCATTTGTTTCGATTCAAACAAGTTGCAAATTGCGAACCTTAGCCTACAAACGAGCGCACTATTGCCAAGTACCTGTTATTTTGAATGTTTTTGCACGAACGCGAAGCAAAACTTACAGGCTGATGGTGGGACAGGCGGGTGTTTTGTCCCCCTGATACAAATCACAACAACCATTACGCGAAACCACGTACTCGAGGAAGCAAAGCGACACCGGTACACCGACAGCGTACGAGATTTACAAACGAACCGCACGGATATGGGCTTCAGTCACGAGACAGCACAAACCATCCACAAGCAAACGATTTGCTGTTCAGTGGATTCCCAGTCGGGTGGAGCGACAGTTGCGTCCTCTTGTCAGATATCTCACTTGAAGCTATGCAATGATTTATGATTAATTTTTATTGATTTTTATGGGTTGCATTGAAGCCAACCGTTGCGCACAGCAGAACTGCATTAGGCTGTACAATATATTCGTCGAAAGGATGGGATAGTATCATAAATATGTAAATGTCATTTTCATAAAAACAACGCCTCTGTGTATGCAATGTGTAATCAAGTATTAACGATTTTATACGAACAACAAAGCACAGAAACATGAATCATACAGCAACCTTCATAAGTTATAAGTATTTGGATGAAACGTGTCATAGAAAATAATTCCAACACTGTCAAAATGGTACACAATGGTGACACATCTACAACAGTGATTTTGCTTTTCGCTTGAGGTAAAAATAATACGCCTGGAGGTAAGCAACTCTTGTATCGTACAGCCTTTGATCATCAAATGGCAAAGATAAACGTACATTGCATACATTTAGGCGTAGAATATACTACGTATGAGTACAATATGTTTTTTCTCATTAAAACATGTAGAATTATGCAATCCACGTGTATAATCAGGAAAAAAGCAGCCCGGAAATGTAGAAACTATAACATAAGGCCACGGACCAATTAAATTGACCGTATCGATTCCTTTCAAAAGAACTATTTTGCCTTTTGTTTTGACTTACAGCAGTAGTCTCCTTCCCCACGCAATTGTACTACTCCTTCCGGACCCGGGGGTTGCTTACTAATCGCACCATTTACGCTGCGTGACAGAGACCTCGCCCTCGAATCGATGATTGATGTCGGTGAATTAATCCCCACCGTACGCGTATCAACTGTTGCGCGTGAAACGATCCAACCGTGTGACCACGTAAAGAAAAGGAAACTAAACGGGACCAAGGCACATTGCGTGACAGTGCAGCGAAGTTGACTGTCGCTAAAAATTACGATTAGCAACGAAAGTGAGTAAATTATACACTGGATGATGCCACCATCACGCGGCAAACGATAGCGCCTCCATTCATCGCAGGGCAGCGCTTGTTTGTCATTTCCGGCACTGTTTAGTGCCACACGGGCGTAACGATCGCGTATCATGAAATCACCATAAATTCAGGTGAATACACAATTCGGCTGCCTGCACCAGAAGCAATCCGGGACGGCCATAAATTGTGATGTCCTTCGTATTACTGCGTTCGTTCTGCGGGCTCCAGCAACCGGACGATTTTGTCGAAATGCTTAACCTTACAAGCACTTCATTCACCGGAAGATTTGGAACGCTAAATCCGTTGGTGAATTTGCTATCGTTTTCCGAGCAACACACGTCACCCAGCGTCACTCTATCGGATCGTATAAAACATTCAAACGGATAATGTACTCCTTAACCACCACTGCGGACATGCTACATGCCCAGCACCAACAAGTCAGCCGTATCAGGCCGTGAAGGTTGTGGGTACGAAATCATACGAAATGACATAAAATCGTCAAAATTGACATAAACTTCGAACCGCAGGACACCGTCACACGTCATACTACACCGGCAGTAAAACAATCAACTCTGAACGACGACGAATGCTTGCTCCGGTCGGGACGAACGGGGTTAGACAAAACTGTCTCTCTAAATTATGTATGCACACGATTACGTCACACGGTCCTCACACGTTCGCGACGCCCGGCCAACGGGACAACAACACGTACAAAGGGGAAAGCCTTGTCACAAACACTTGTCCCGCATGGAAAATGGTACGATAAAAAAGGAAGCAAAGCGATCCAACCGGTGTTGGTGGAATAGGTTCGAATAGGAAATATTAATGTGCGACCTATGGAAACACAAGGCACTGTAAATAGAATGCACGGTGATGATAATGGTATCCACCTATTGCCGTCCTCGTGCGCCGTATGCAATAATCGATAAGTCAACACATAAACAACTCTGACGCTGTACCGCTCGCGGCTCAAGTGCCAGACCGTATTAAGTTCGAACGATGGCGGCTAAACAAGACATACAAACTTGCCGTAGCGTTGGTTGGCCAAACCTCGAAGCAACATGCTAGCCCGCATCGAATCATCCACCATTCAACAGCGACCAGCGGTGTTGGAGGTGGTGCTTTGGAAAATTATTTTCCTCACACACATTAAATCCAACCCGTCCACCCCCGGGAAGGATCGCCCCGCAAGCATTCGTCTGCGTCACCGTCAAGCGTTCGTATGGTGGGAGCGAAATGCACAACACCGAAACCTTAGCGATCTATTAATAGCGCACCCGTTCCGTCCGAAATGGACGTATGATGCAAGCTCCACGCAGGACCCACGCATATGATCCGTCTGGGAAGTGGGAATGCTAAGATGGTATAGATATTCCGTCCCCGGTTCCCGATCATCATTAGGGCACGATTGATAGCCCTCCGGTTCGTTATTATTTGCTGCCACGCGTAATGATTACGTCCCCACGGCGGGTTTTATGTTGTGGCTCGCATAGCACGGTTTCTATCGGCGGCCTCTGCCAACCTTGCGCGGATATTAAAAAGCCGGTGGAATAAAATTATCCAAAATTACATAAGACGTGTGAAGGGTAGGAATGCTTCAATACGGCGAAAGCTTGAAAGGATACGCTCCTTCATTCACGTTTGATTGAAAGATACCGGTTACGCTGTTCATTAGCGTTCACCTAGTACACTCTACGCGGCCACCACTAGACTACGTGGGACATCAGGAAAATGCGACCAAGATCAATAGAGCGCGTCCTTGAACGTGCTCTAACAATGTTACCCATAACGGCCACACCGGAAGGCTTGCCACTCTCGTTGAGTAAAGGCTATTGATTCGGCACTGGAAGCTGGATGAGTTATTGTGTGTATCGGAGTATGTATAGATGTGTGTGTGTGTTTCACCGTTTTTACATCACTTCCTCCGTCCATTATTGTGAAGTAGTTTAGTACGAAACAGCAAACAAAAAAAAATAAAACACTCCACCCCTTGAAGGTCATTCGTAAGCGAAAGCTGTCCGGTGAGATGTTAAGCAGAAGGATCCTTGCTGTTCTGTTTCCTTCTGTTTTTTTGCTAAACGAATCATGTGTAGAACACCGTCATGAGGGGCAAGACGAGCAAGTAAAAAAAAATAAAACAGCTAACCGGGCAAAACGACTTTGATTCGTATGGCCACAATCCTAAACGGCTTTGGACGGAGCTCTTCACTAACCCTCATGATGCATGATTGACTGTTTTCTGACAATGACAGTGAATTGGAAAGCTGCTTTGAAATGGGTTTTTTTTTTCAAACCTCCACCTACATAGTGGGGGGAACCGTATAGCAAAATTTGCAACTCGTAAGGGTCGATTTCCACTCGATTGCCAGAGATGATGGCAATTGCGGTAAACGGACTGCTAAGTCGATGGCGAATGTTTTTTTTTGTTTGCACCGGTAAAACGAAGCGAAAACGTTTGACCTTTTCGTGCGCCAACTGCTGTGAAAACGATCAAGTAACTGTATGGCAGCATAATGACAATTTTACTCTGGATGCTCCATTCATTTGGTTATGTATGCAGATCGTGAAAGTGTTGGAGATACAACTCACTCAGATACTCAGTTTTAACCCATTTTGAAAGTAGGTCACTCAAACTTTTGGCATACATTATGGTTATGTTTATTATTATTGCTTTTGTGATGAGATCCCTAGAATCAACTAACATTGGGAACTGAATGTCAATTAGACAGTTAAGGATGTTATTTACATAGCCGACATATTTCTCGCGAGCTTTATTTGCTCCGAACACATACAATACACATAGTTGCTATGTTTGAAAAAAAAATCACTGTACAACAGATTGCATATTTCTAGGCGTTTTGTGATTGTCGGAGTAACATGTTGAGCTCAATGCGCATCAGACTTTCATGGTTGTAATTTAGATGGACATATTTTGCGCGAGATTTATTTTCCTGAATCAGAGACAAATGCATAGTTACGGTGTTTTATAAAGCGTGACCTGTACAGAGGATTGCATACTTGCAGGCGTTTCGAAATTTTTGATTCAGTATCAAGCAGAAATAAAAATCGAGATTAATTAACAATCTGTACAATAAGACAATTATTTTTCCGCAAGCTTTTTTAAACTATAGCAAAATACATTTTTTACACACCTTTCGGCACAAAACAGTTTCCTACGTTCAAAGCTCATGTCTAATACTCGCTAGCCTCTCCAATAGACCAGCAAAACAGCATGAACACGTTGCCGAAAATTGTGCTCGGGAGTACAACCAGCATACGTGTAAGGCTTTTCGCGCTTTTATCTCACTCCCGTCCGTTCATTAGAGTGTGGTAGTCGTTAAATAACAAAGGAAAACGTAGCTGGCGCTAGCTTGGTGGAACGTTTGCTGCCATGGAAAAGTTGCCAAATTCGTAACACATGCTCCAATGAACCAGATCAAAGTGGACTCAACCACAAGCCCAGTGGTGGTTAATTATAGACGGTTACGAAAAGTTAAATTGAACGTGTTTTCAATCGATCGGAAATGGGTCTTTGGAGCTAGCAGGTTGCTAGAGTTTGAGCCTGGGGTAAAAAAATGATTTCTGTGAAAACGAGTGCTCTGTGAACTTTTTACGCACATAAATGTACAATTAAGCATAATACTCTGTGTGTGCTTGTGTACTGCAGAATTACATTCCATACGCTCTTTCTCGGTGATGAAGGATTCATCTAAATCGCACAGCCTTATGGTTGCTATTGCCTTAAACTATGCCCATCCATGTTGAATGGAGCAACCAACTCTTGACGCCCCCATCCGAAACCATTGACATTGTTGACGTGGAGGCCGAAGGTGGGAGCACCGAAACCTCCACGACAAGGTGACAAACAGCTTTCGATAAATAGAACGAATGCATTGATTTTCTTGCCTATTCTCGTCCCCGCCCCAACCCCCCACAGGAATCCGTTCCCCTCTCCCACCGTCGGCCGGTGCAATAAGGGAGCTTCATTTGCATAGCGACGTACAAGAAAAGCGTGGACCGTGCTTCGCCGAAGGACAACGGTTTGGAACAGGCTGTGGGTGGTATTAAACTTGGGGGTGCTTTCTTTTGAAATATGCTTGATCAACGATTGCTGTTTTCCCACGAGGGGATCGACATTGCAGTCCGTGGTGCAACACCCACCGTCAGTAGTTCCCAATGTGCAGTACCAGCGTTGGACGACCGCAGGGCCATATTGGGTTACACCGAGCCACCGACGTGATACATTTGTGCAGCTCCGGGTGTAGCTAGCGTATATCTCACAACCAGACCACTATGCACCGCCGCTGGCGCGCTGGCAGGAACGACCGAAAGCAACACTAGCTTGGGAAGGATGGTCGGGTTAGCCCCCAAAACCGGGAGGTACTATTTCTTTGTTTCCGCTGCAGCAGCTGTATTGTCGCACTACCACGCCGTTTTTGCTGGGATGGGGAAACTTCACTTCGCACGCACACTGCTACAACACCTCACTACTTCCTGCGGGATCTTGTGCACACACGCACACACACACCCACACACAAACACACACTTTCTTCTGCCGTTGTGAAATGATTTTTAAAGCCTTTTCCTGGATGTACCGAAAAGAAAGAAAGAACAACACAAATGGCTTCGATTTAGTGCTCCAGAATACTTGACAAAACTGCGAGCGAGAGCTTGGCGCAAACGACACCAGATGGCGCTCGGAAAGGGGAAACACTCTTTTCACACTACTGCTGCTCGCTTTCTCTCTGCCCTAGCTCACGTGCTGCGTTGTCCTACACCAGATACCATACGCTGCTACTCTCCACGCACACATACACACATACATCTACTCACACACACACACACACGTATAGCCGCGGTATTCGTATCACTTTCGCTCCCTTCCGAGCTGTTTCTCTGTCGCGTTATCAGGCTCGTACGTCAAACGTGAACTAGACTGTGCCTTGTGCTTGGCCCGACGAAGACGGCGACCAAGCATCAAAACCTCACCAGCGCACACACAAAAACACACCCACGCACCCACACAAGCATGGGAGCGCACCGAGACACAACAGGGAACAGGGACTGACTGTGCCTGCCTTGTTTTTCACCCTTCGATGCGGGGAGCGACTTTTCTTTGACGAGGCGGCTCGTGTTTTTTTTCTTATGCTGCCCACACATACACACACGCGCGCGCCTGTTCACATTTTCGCTTCTTCTCACAAAAACCGAGCACACTCTTCGCTCCCGCTCTGGCCGCCACAGGGACAGTTACGCGAGCTCAGGGCCCATCAGGGTGGTTGCTCCATTTCCGCTGATAAAGGGATACAACGAATACATTTAAAAAAAAACAGGGGAGCTTACGAGGGAGTAGGCCTTGCCCGCTTACTCAATGCCATCCGATTTTTCGTTTTTGTTCAACCACCGTGGCACTATTACATGGGGAGAAAAAAAACACGAGTATCACTTGGAGGAGAATGATGAGGTGGAGGAGGAGGAGAGAGAGAGAGAAAGACAGAGAGAGAACAAAAAAATGGGACATTGTGGGTTGTTTTTTTTCTTTTATTTGAGGAAAAAGTTGAAAATGGGCGATCTGTACTGGTGGTTTAATATTAATTAGAAAATGAACACGGAATACCACCGCAGAGCTGTTGAACTACATTAACGATAAGTCTTTTCCATTGTTAGCGTACTGTGCGTTACTTTGCCCTACACTTTCATCATTACAGCAGCAAATAATCGGCAACATAGCAGAAGCTTTCACACTGAAATTGAGTTATCCATATAAATTGCAAACTGCACCGATTCCATTAACCGATGGCACGGAAAACTTCAATCACTCAAATCAAATTAAGGTAATTAAATTTTACAAACTACTCGCACAACAGCCTTCTGATGTGGCGTTGGTTTTCGCTTTTCGCTACGAATGGGAGGCACCATGGCTTATGGTGACGGATGCAAATGGCGATAATGAAAATCATGGTGGTGGGTGGGGCGCTCTATGGTTCGAACATCTTTCACTTTTCCTGCTGACGATGCATCCAGCCATTAGGTTACACGTTGTTACACTAGCGGAACATTTCATAAACCAACGCTCTCTTCCACATGATTTCCACCCGTTGGGTAAGCTTTTCCACTTGCAGCGCAACTCAGTGTGTAAAATTTTCCGTGCCCATCTTTCTCTTTGATGTTTCAATCATTTATTCACTTCACTGCACCGCTGCAAGAAACAATTGCCACGATTCACATTCCGCAGTATTCCGACCTTTTTCAACTCTGTCACCTCCTTTTTCTTCGCTTGGAGGGTGGATATTCTTTGCTTCTTTTTCACTTTTTTTTCAATGGCACACGCGAGCTCAAACACGTTCGAACGGCTTGGCTTCTGGAAATCGAATGAACGGACTGGCCCGTTGCTGGTTGGAATGATTTTCCGAACTTATGATTTTCCACCTATTCCGCACCACACAACCACACTTAGCGACGGTTCATTTCATTTCCTTGCGAAGAAAACACACCAAAACACACAACATTTAAATGTTCATCACTTGCACACGCACACACACACCACTGTAGCGATACCACGTGCAGCACTGATTATGAGCCGACGGGTTTTTGTTTGGGTCATGACGATGGCATGGCGGGCGTAGCGGGAAAATTCAACCGGCTGTTGTAAACGCTAGCTGTCAAAACTGGAACCATACACACAAACGAAGCGCCGCCGGTGGGGACGGGGTGAGCTACTTTCGATTTGTAAACAGTGGAAACTCACCCGAAAAATGAGTGACTTGCTGTTGGTGAGTACTTTGGAAGCTTTGAAACATTAGGCGTCTCCATGAAGCGGTTGAAAGCTTTGAGACACCAGGCGCCTCCATTGAAATATTTCACATGGATATTTTTCTTGTGAACGGGTATAAGCAAATAAATGTAAATGAATCCTATAAAATTTTGTGGGAAATTTTGCGTCGATACCAGTTTAAATTGACGCTGGTAAGATAGTTTATATCTATATGCGTCTATATCATTTGCTGTTAAGAAACCATTGTAAAATGGTCAAGCTGGGTTAAATAATTCACTCAGAGCTTGCAGAACCTTTCACACCATTTGAAACATTTTGAAACATTTTCACTAATTATGGCACGGTTCAATTTCATCTTGCCATAATACTTACATGATGTCTCCTAGTTTCAGTCTTGTTTGAATTAATGCACAGCTTTTATGGTCACTGGTGGTCACCGCTCGCCTCCGTCTCGGTGACACTCGCGGTGTATTGAGCCCATCGGGTGGTTCCAGCTGCAGGTTAAGATTGTTCCCTAGGCGCACCATAGGGGACGAGCCCCGTCGCCGTGTCGACATATGTCGACCTCCTACGCTTCCAATCATCTGGGGAATAGATAAAACAATTGCTGTACGGTTAGTAACGAAACGATTGAGTAATAATAATATAAAATAAAATGAGTCCAATACAATGTTTTCAATATTCTCAGAAAACTCCCATCACTTATTACAAAACCAAACTACAATAACCAATCATTACACAAAACATCAAACCTGAACCCTTTTTTAGAAGTTCGAAAAAAACACCTTCAACCAGTGTCGTTATAATTAATTGAGTTTGCAATGGCGACATACAATACATGGCTGATGCATTTAAGTTTGAGGAGCGCTTCGTCGTTTTAATGAGGTTGCAGAAATTGCAACGATCGCTCGCACTGTTGCCTCTGGTGGTGGTTCTCGCTCAGTTGATACCACTGCACACACTCTTCAGTAGTTGGCAGCATAAAGGGGCAATGCAAAACTTTCTGCCCATTCGAAGGACGCGTTGATGGCCGTATCGTTCCCAAAGAAAATGGTGCAAGAATGGTGCAATGAACTTGCAATAAGAACAAGACGCGGCCAAAGCAAAATATTGAGCGATGGTAGGGAACGATGCACAGCCTGGTACCTGCGCTCAGAAGTGTAACATCTTGCCAGGCCGTACCTAGCCATACCGCCAGCATGGGAGATGTGCAACTAAAAGCCGGTTGATCCCTTGCAGCATTTTTCATCAACGACGCAGACCGTGAGCAACGTGCAAAAGAAAGCGAAACATCTACCTTTAGATATTTCCGCCGGGTCTGATGGAAAGAAAAGGTATAAGCATTCTTTCACACTGAGTACGTCCGTAAGTACAGTGCAAAATAAAACTACCTGTCGGCGATCGTCAGTACCAGCAAGGTGCTTCTTTTAAAAAGTAGAAGCTCTGAAGAGAGAATTTTCTTACGGCGTGAAAAATAGTTCATTCTACCTTCCACCTACCTTCTACCTTTCCACGGCACCGTTCTGTGTTTCCGGTTGGGACTGTGTGTTAAGCCATTCTCTTCTATCAGTCACCGGCAGCGATACGTTTTTTTTTTTAATATTTCCTCATCGTTTCCACTTCCTTAGAGCCATCGGAACACAAACACATTATGCGGCTCGGAAGTGGAAAAACATACCATGGAAACGCAACGAATCGAGCGCCCTAAAAAAAAAGCAGCGCCCTGAAAAAAAATGATCCAATAAGCTCGGGAAACCTGTTGGATAGCTGCTGATACCACGGTGTGTACGTCAGCATCGCTTCATAAATCTATCAACGGGTGCATTTCCTTGGATTTTATGTACTTTTTCGTGAGGTACACTACCACCACGACCCCTGCCAACGTAAACCATTTTGTGCACCATGGTTTGGAAAGATTTCCACCCGCTACTACCCTGTCCGCTCTACAAAAAGCAGCCGGATGTAACACTAATTGTCGGTAATGGGAAAGTTTTACGACGCCACCGCAAATCGTTCCGAAACTGTTTGGTGCCCCCGTTTGCTAATGCACCCGGACGGACGGACGGAAGCAAAATGTGGCACAGGCACCGTAACGTCTCGTACAGTCGTAAAAATGGTAATCGATGATCGTCGCCAAACGTTGGCTGCATCACGAGCGAGCAATCCAATTGCTATTGCTTCCAATGCAGTTTGATGCTATTTTTGCCACCTCGCTTTGTTTGAGCGCCTCGCGTGTTCGTTTGAGGGGTCGGTGTGAATAAAGATATCGCTTTTGGAAACGAGGATTACGTGAGAAGCACGCTTGCGGAATGTCGAATGAAGGTAAGCATCATTGGAAATCAATTGAATGGAATTCGGTATGGAATGCAGCGCAGATGTTTTAGTTTGGTAATGTTTCGATGCTCGATATCAGAACGCTGCAGCGAACGGGGAATTTCCGTACTATTTTCCTTTTAAGCTACAATATTCAAGCAATACTTTTGTTACGCGTTTTATAGTGTTTAGAATTGAAGTTTATGAATTGCATTTTATATATTGAGGAACAATTTACTTCAGTGACTTAACTACTTTTGCTCAAATCTCTACTAGATTCTATTTTTCTAAAAAAACACTACAATGAATCAGGAACTGCTGCGTCATTTAATTATCAAATCTAATATTTCGTTTCCATCGTCAAGGTAGTGAATGTTTGAGTAATTCCCCATGTTAATTGTTGGAAGATGGTTAAGTTTCTGTAAGCTATATCGTTAGCACTGTAGAAGATCTCTTTAGAGTCGTATATATGACAATCTACCGAGGCAGTCAATTATTTGATAACAATAAAAAACGGTTGCATTCCTCTCAAACATTGCCATTTTCCATCGATTGATTCTAATAGACGAGCTACAAGGTGGAACCTTCTTGAGGAAGTTTATAACAGAAAATTTTGTTATACTGGAATGATACTGTCTGGCTTGTCGTTCAATATGCAAGATCCATGCAGTATCTGGCATTGCTGATTGACATCGATTTGGTGTCTAATCTTCGCACTCGCATTTTAACACGCGCTGCGAGTTCGCCAGATGAGAGCCATCATCATCTAGACAGATCCATTCCATCCACCTTCTGTAACTGCCGAAACGATTCTAACTTTTATGATTATAAAACAGCACATCTACTTCAATGATGGAATATAGATGACTGAAAGTCAGACACCAGACACCAGACACCAAGCGTCAGAAAAAGTAGACCATGCCAAAAAGCGATCGTCAATAAAATAGACACTTTTGAAGCCTTACGAAGGGCTCCAAACTCTATCAAAGATTTCACGGTGAAAGGCATACCCAAGCTAGCTGTCTCGTTTGAAACTTCCTCAGTTCCTTAGACAAATTGTCCGAGGACGATCGATATTCATATTTTATATAAAATATTCATAACTGTAGTATTTAACCGCTGCGATCTGTCTCCATCTATCCTTCTGTATGAATGTGTCCAAAGGCATAATGTTAGAGAATGTATTGAATAGGTAGTATATAGAAGGGGCTAATTACTTTACTTTGCACCCGTCTGGTCTGCATTAAGTAAGGCTTTGATGAACAAATAAAAGATTCTCGTCGATTAATTTCAACACGTCGCGTACTTTGAACCAGTATGTTGTCACACACTTATTAATAGAGAGTTTGCAGGACTACACTAACTATTGCATGGTCACGTGGAAGCTTTAAAAAGTTAGTAAACATTATTCATTTCTTCTGCCAAACGTCATCCAAGCGAGTATTCTTAGCATACAAAGGACAATAGGAAACAGTCTCACTTTTCGCTACTAAATTTGCAAATTTTCACCGTTTGGCAAGCACAGGAAAACAGTGGATGAGCTTCAAAGAAACGCTTTTTATTACAGAACAAGATTGAAATTTACACACATACACTCATGCACTCTTCAAATGGGAAACTGCTTCGTACGCTACGAATGGCATACGTTATGAATGGTGCTCGCAAGAGTAGTTACGATTTTTTTCTTTATCCACTCCAACGCTGAAAACAGTTTCAATACGCTCCAATCTTCCCTAACTAATATTCATCCGGTTTCGCATGGATGCCCGCGAGACGTTTTCCCGTCTGGACGACGGTGAATGACAGGTGTTTACGGTTAGCAGTATGGTGGGTTTTTTTTTCGCGTTTTTCTTCGAATAATACCACGACGAAATGCATTTTTCTCGTGCGAGAATCCCGATGGGAAATGCGGAATGGGGCAACACTTGCAAAACGATGGAAATGCTGTGTACGCCGAGAAAGTTCTCGAACTTACAACTGCACTACCGACCGACAGTGCACGAGGCATGTGTTCTTGGTATGCAGTTGCACTCAAAAAACTTTCCCATCACCATCATCATCGTTACGTTGCTCGTAATAAGCACTAGACACCAGTAACTGCAATGATATTAAATATTCAGAAATCAGCTATCAGAACGGTGTGACATATAGCGACAATAGTGTGCACTAAAAAAAAGAGCATCTGCAGCGGCTCAAATGTCAATTAAAAGCGCACGAAAGTTTTTGCTCCATTTCTTTGCAACTCGCTTGGCAAAGATGGTTGTTGCCACTTCGCACAACACTCATCCCACTGTTTTGAGGCTGTCACGTTGCATTGCGTATCACCCTTGTCAGCTCGGACGCGCTTCTGTGCTGATGTATGTTGGATTTTGCTTTTATTGCTTTGTAAGGAGTTTTGTTTTCGCATTTGCCACACTTTCCCATAAGTGTCATTCCTTCTTTAATCTACTCCATGTATAATTTAGCAAGCATCACGGACAGCATACCAAAAAAGGCAGCACCGGGGGGGGGTGTTCTACACCCCAGCAGCACCTTCGCTTTGCTGCACCCGGCTGTAGGAATTCAATTGTCTACGGTCTGGGGAGTTAAAATAAACGAGCTCTGGGAGACATGCCGGCAAACCGCTGACAGGACGATATAGTATGGGCACACTTTTAGGACACTCAGAACCGGGTAAAAGGCTCGGCTGCCGTCCAGCCGGGGGTTGAGCGGCGTGGATAATGGTGGTGAAGAAGGTGAAACGAAAAAAAAAACGAACATGGCTAGGCTTACGGTACTCACCTTTAGCTAGTGCCGTGCGTGCTTCGTAAGTTGCTCAAACAGTGTCAACTGATCCCTTGGTAGTCGAACATCATTTCAGTCTGAAAAGGAAAACGTCACGTAACAAGGATTAATGTACGGTTTGTATAGAAACGCTAGCAACGATCTGCGTACACGGGATGATGATAATATGGTTGTGGAACAATTATTCTAGCATTTTTCTTTTACTCTTACACGCTAGCTGAATGTTTTACAAACTGAATAGTCAGCGGCGGATCAAACGGTAGGTGGAGTAGGCGGTCGCCTAGGGCCTCGCCGTGTTGAGGGCCCCAAAAAATTTGTGCCGATTGTGCGATTTTTGAAAATTTTCCAACAAAAGTGAATTTATAGCAAAAAAAATTAATTTACAAGGTAGAATATTGATCAAAAATATCTTCCTTGGTTATATAAAACATTTGTTTCTATGTGAGAAATTAAATTCAGAGAAGAATATCGACTTTGTGACTTTAAAATATAAACGAAATTGCACCAGGACCAGGACACTAATTTTCCCGTTGGTCGAGAAAAATTTCTTCGAAAACTACCTGTTTCCGAATGTATAATACCAGGAAAGCATCCACGGAAGAGGTAGCACCTAGTACAGTAATTTTGGTCGAAAACCGCCGAAAGGTATGCAATGTTTAAACACTAACTTTCCCGTTGGTCGTGAAAAATTTCTTCGAAAACTACCAGTTTCCGAATTTAAAGTACCAGGAGAGCATGCACGGAAGAGGTAGCTCCTGGTACTGCGCCGTAAGGTATGCAATGTTTATACACTAACTTTGCAACCAACTTGCAATGCAAGTTTGGTGCATGCAAGAAACTTGCAGCAAGATGGCGTGCAAGATGGCGCCCAACTTCGTACTTGCATGCAACAAACTTGCATGCAAGCTTGCATGCAAACTTGCATGCAAGTTCTTGCAAGCAAATTCTTGTATGCAAACTTGCATGCAAGTTTGCATGCAAGGTTGCATGCAAGTTGTTGTATGCAAGTTCTTGCATGCAAGTTTGCATGCAAGCTTGCATGCAAGTTTGTTGCATGCAAGTACGAAGTTGGGCGCCATCTTGCACGCCATCTTGCTGCAAGTTTTTTGCATGCACCAAACTTGCATTGCAAGCTGGTTGCAAGCTTAGTATATAAACATTGCATACCTTACGGCGCATTGCGTTGCAAGTTGGTGCAAAGTTAGTGTTTAAACATTGCATACCTTACGGCGCAGTACCAGGAGCTACCTCTTCCGTGCATGCTCTCCTGGTACTTTAAATTCGGAAACTGGTAGTTTTCGAAGAAATTTTTCACGACCAACGGGAAAGTTAGTGTTTAAACATTGCATACCTTTCGGCGGTTTTCGACCAAAATTGCTGTACTAGGTGCTACCTCTTCCGTGGATGCTCTCCTGGTATCGGCAATCTGAAAACAGCTGGTTTTGTATGGAATTTCGTACCAGCTAATGGCGATCCAAGTAGTGGCGTTATGGTTCTCCTTAGCGCATACAAACGTTTATATATAGAGACTAGCTTACTAGCCCCGTTTACAGGGCTACGCAACAGAATTCGGAGATGTACGCAAGGGAGCTTTCTTTCCGAGACTTTGCTGGTGTTGTTACATCATGTTTGAAGTACATCTCCCTAACACCGATAATGCCGTAGCAAAATTAAGGGCCCCCCTTGGAAAATTCCGCCTTGGGCCTCCAAGGGGATTGATTCTCCACTGTGAATAGTAGTAGAAACTACGTTGTTGATGTTGAAGAATTATAATTTTAATGTACAGATTTTAAAACTCAGCATAAAAGAAGTATATTCTGCTTCTTTAAGCAGCATGACTTTTTGTGTTAATTGCTATGGAAAAACGATTTTTCTTTACAATTTGATTTGTAAGCGTCTGGAGCCCCAGACAAGAAGAATTCATTTCCAAAACTGTATCAAGCATAATAGCGAATACAACCAGACGACTATGCCAGAGAATTCTGTACTGCAGCCATGATTGAAGCATTATTTCTTTTAAATTGTCAGGCAAGTATCTTGCTAGCCAGTTGAAAAAACAGTAATTTTACTATAAATTTATAACCTGTTCAGTATTAGCTTAATATATGGGAATATTTAAAATATCTGCAATGTTATCCAAAACTAGGCGACCAAACATTACTAACAATGGATTACATAAAACTTTCCACTAGTTTTTGAATATGCATTTTGACGTTTAGAGGCTTATACTTAATTGATGCGTTTTAAAGGTATTGGCGTCCATCTTTAAAAAAAAGCCTTCAAATTTCTTCTTATTTTCTTTTACGTTGAACCCATACTTTGATTCTGCATTCTTTTGTTTATACAAGAAGAAAGCAATATCAACAAGCTTTGGTTATTTGTTTTGTCAATTCTTTGAGCACTGCGTGCT
Source organism: Anopheles moucheti (assembly GCF_943734755.1). Lineage (NCBI taxonomy): Eukaryota > Metazoa > Arthropoda > Insecta > Diptera > Culicidae > Anopheles > Anopheles moucheti. The sequence goes on along the minus strand of NC_069140.1, from coordinate 33,808,635 downwards.
TATGATGCATTCTAAAACAACATGCTAATACTATTTAGATGGTTTTATGTACAAAGTTATAATTTAAGATCATTTTAACAATCGTATTTACGCATTATTTTAAATAAAGCGGGTTTAAAGTTTAGTTTTCAAAATTTAATTTTCCTCAAATTGTTGTTCCATGATGTTACATTTTATTATTCTTTATGTCAAAATGCTATGTCCTTTTCGAATCTCATAGGAATGATACAACTTGGTAGCTGTATAATTTGTGCAGATGTCGTGTTAAACTTTAAGCTTTCTTACATAAATTATGATCTGTCCCTATACTAGATCTTATTTTCTGATGCGCTGTGCTGTAGAAAGCACCCCAAAAAAAAGGTTTAAGAAATACTCATGAGTGTTATCCCATACTACAAGTCTTAAATGGTACAGCTGAAGCGAACAACTATTACAACTGATTCCACCCGATTCGCTTCCGCTCAAAATCCTGGAACTGCGTAGGTGAGTGCATGTTCCCTCCATGAACATGTCAGTTACGGACTCTAAACAGAGCTCGGTTAAAACGATAGCAGAAAACACAAAGTAACCAAACACGTCGGTGTCATATATCGACCGGTGTGCAGTAGCGGTGCAGTGGAAATGGCAGCGTCTGCCCCAAGCGTATTGTAGCGCACCCGTTACCGGTTGCTATGCGATACCCGCTTCGGCTACGTGTTGCAACTGCAATTATTGCTCCCGGATGCACACGTACGGAGCTGAGAGGTTTCTCCGTATCCGGATTGGTTGAACTTTTGTGCCACCCCGGGCTCCCGGGAGAGAAATTAAGGTGAAACGACGTACGCGCTACTTTATTACGGTGTAATTGAAATGTTATAGACGAAACACCAACCCGGGCAGCAAATTACAACGAACGCACCGTAGTGGACGCATCACCTGCAACAGGCAAGCGAGGCTGTTGCCTGGACACTGTTGGTAGGATGTTTAAAAGCTCACTGAAGTGTACCGTGTGGTGGTTAGTGGTTTAAGGGTTTTTGTTACAGGTGAAGCAACAGTGTCGTTGCACATTGATGGAGGGAGCTATATTGTTTGTATTCTAAGCGCAGGTTAAATATGCAAGCTACCGCAACGAGAATCCGGCCAATTTGTCGATAACGAATGTGTTGCCATAAGCGATCTGGCAGTGGTTTTGTGTTGAACCACAACAAATCTAACTAGGTGTGAATGGTAATCGAAACCAACCATGTGAATTGGGAAGTTTGTCGAAATGGCATGCCTAATTTTACCATTCATTTGTTTTCTTATTTTTCATTATCGGCACAACAACCTTTAAGAGGTTTAGGCCTGCTATTTCTGGCATGCTTTGATTATCCGAAGCCGAATAGACCTGCGTCCTGATCGACCCTGTGTACGGAGGATTGGTGCAGATGGAATTTTGGACCGATACCGTCGTGTGAAGAGTGGCGCCGTTATCAAAACATCAGCTCCTGCCGCTAAAACAACTGAACGAATAAGGGAAAAACAATATTCGCTTACACCATCTAAAGCGTCTCTGCGCTCATGGTGTATTTCAGTACTTTAAATAGAGAAATAATACAATAAATCCCAACCCAAATTTGCGTTGCAAAATGCCACCGTTTGAAAATTCAATTAGCGAGGAATTAAAAGCACAAGCGGCAGCACATTTTATTTTGCCAAACACGACTTCGGTTGTTCACTTCCTTTTACAAACACAGCATTTCGTGCGTCTGCAACAGAATCAAAATAAAAAGGGTTCGAACTCGTCCTTTTTTTTTTTGCTTTGGCAACCCAAAAGCTCAGCAAGGGCACAAAGTTGATGCACAATCGGCGAAGACAGAATACCGATCAACAACGGCGCAAACCATGCGAACGGGACCACAGAATTTGCTGTCTTACCATAAAGGATGCTCCGCTATGGATGTGTCTTTCCGAAGATTATACAAAGTTCGTCATCCGTTCTATCGCGGCAAGGCGAAGCTGGTGCTGGAATCGTTGTGCCTTCCGGGCACGTTTGCCCATCAGATGGTTTCGTGCTGGGTTTCTAAGCTTGGCGATTAATTTCCGTCCAATGTAGTACATAAATTGTGACATAAGACACACATTCGGTTCGGACTAGACCATAATCTTTAAGTAGTGAATGGATCTTCATTGAGATGTTTAATATCTCTATCATTTATATCATAAGAACCTCCATTTTATAAGTATGTAGATGATAAAAATTGTTTAAATAAAAGTAAAAAGTAAATTCAGTACATAAAGAAAAACCACTTTCCTCTTGTTTTCAGACGAATTTTTCCAATTTTATTTAAATGCATACACCTATCCATCAGCGCAACTATTAATCGATTTTATCATTTTATTACGTTAGGTAATAAAATTATAATAATTATTTAGTAAATTACGTAAAAATCGAGACAATTTAGTTGGCTATTCCTACTTTTTACCAGCTAATTATGTAATGGATTATTCATAAAATATTATGTGTATTAAGCAAAACACGTAAACAGTTGTTAAGTCCTCCAGAAGAAGAGTCAGCTTTTCATCTATTTATTTATTTATAATTCCATTATTACCGCTTTCGCCGTATTCATATTGCAATTTTTCATATTGCAACAAAATTTCTCAAATGGAAATATCTCGTAATATACCGAAATATAATACATATTTCAACCACCACCAAACCAAACCACCAAATGTTTGGTGGAAGTTTGGATTTACATCCAAATCCACCAGCTCCTATACGTGTAGCTTTGCTAGAACCGAATGAAATCCAAACCTACCAATTTAATTGAAAAACCCCCCCTCTCTGCCCAATGTGTTTAAGTAATTCGACAACTGCTAACTGGCATCGGTACGCAACCGTGTACACATGTGGTCTAGAATCGTTATCAAACAGCCCGAAGACGGCTCGCACCCGTAATGGTGAGTAATGATATAAATTACTGTTTACCGCATGCAAACAACATTATTATTATTTTCCTCTCGGATTGATTTAAACATGTCATCAAGAGCGATTGATGACGTTTCGGTGCTACAGCCGCTCGGTGCGGGTGAAATGGGTCGCCCGGAGACCCGTGCCGACGGTACATCCGCCCTACGCTATGCTTTTCCCGTTCCGAATGAGGAATAAAGTCTGTCGGAAGACGTCATTGGATTGGGCGGTGTAATGTATTCAACCCATTGACGGTCGGAGGCATCGATCGCCGATGTTCGTTAGTGAGGTTTCTAAGCGAAATGACAGAATGGAGTCACTTTGCACCATTTGTTATCGTTATGTGTTGGTTGGCAACAAGAATCGTTCAATTGTACTCATTAAAAATGCTTTGAACACCAGCAGAAAGAAAAGAAAGGCAAACTATCAATACACGAACCAGGCACTAGACAGCCAACACACATTTCATTAGGGCTTATTTAAAAGATTCTTTCTCAGGCCAACGTGAAGTTCTATCGCATTCTAAGGTATCAGGCTCCACTAAAGCTAGAAATGGACACCTGAAGGAACATAAATTATGCCAATCTGAGCTTCGGTCGTCTCATTTCCAACGAAGATTCAGAGAATTCCCTCAAACGAACACACTTCAGCATCCACTAGGCTGTACGAGGTGGAGAAATAGTTTTCCACTGCACTACCACCTTCTATCCCAGCAGCGAACTGGCGACAAGCGACACACAGCTGTCCGGGATCCGGAGACAAACCATGCCGGTGGCGTGATGAATTTTAATTAGTGTGCGTGTAGTGTACAATACGGTGAGCATCTTAAGACGGTTAACATTTGTTCCTGCACTCAATTAGGATCCGTTCCGTCTCGGTGGGAACGATCCCCTCAGCATCATTCTTTTTCATCGCTCGGAGGATACGAAAAGGATACGCTAAGGAAGTGATAAGTCATTTAAGTTGAGCGCAGTGGAGGATCTATCCCCTTCGGAGGCCCAGGGTGGAATTATAATTGGGGCCTCTAATTTTAAAAACGATAACAGGAGGATTGATGATTTTATATCAATGCATACTTGATTTCTTCATGTATCGTTTTTCATGTTTTTGTTTTAGTTAGATCAACGAATTCGCGGTGATGATCTCCAACAGTATGGATTATAGAACAATTTCAGTCTAACAACGATGCAAATGTTACCGAGATTACAACAATTTTGTTTCAACAATATTCTACACGGGGATTTCATAAAGTATTTGAACAGTTTCTCATGGATTTGAGTGTATTCCGCTCCAGTTTTCCGAAGATATTAGGTCCGCAAACTGACAAAAATTGTGACAATCGAAATACTAAACACAATACTCCACCACAATACTGTTCCGAAACTCGCAGGCAGGACATTTTCACGGTTCAATCGGTGAGAGAAAACAATACCACACCAGGAGTATTTAACGAGTAGTAATATACCCCCAACACGGTGAGACCCTAGGCCACCGCCTACTCCGCCTACCGTTTGATACGCCGCTGGTTCATGTTCGCATCATGTTTGGTGGTTGAATGCAAACCGCTCGTACAGTCGACACTAGTCAGTAAGGGGCTATATATGCTTGAAGCTGGAATCAAGTGTTAATAGCATTTACCAAAAGTTTCAACCTGATGTCATCCTCGTTACCCTCCGATGGGTCCCGGGTCTCTCGGCAAGCGTATCAAGAATCGGAACTAATTACGGACCTGACAGATCTAATGAAACTGTGGAACTGAACCGAACCGAAGTTTGGTCAGTAAAGCATGCCCGTAGAAGGCATAATGGCCATGCGGGCATTAGTAGTGGCATTTAGTGGGCACTGCTTACTACGATTCAAAAATGGAACTTCCATGCACTGTAAGGCGCGCTCTAATGGATCGTCTACTGTTAAGTTCGTGGTAATTATGTTAACTTCAACCTTCATACCCACCGTGCCCAGAAACTGCTGGAAACTGGCCAACGGCAAGGAAATCCTTTTCAAGCAGTCTGAAAAAACGCCAACTGAATAGGTAAATGCATTCATATTACCATAATCCGATGATCTGTTCACTGGGCGAACGTTTCCAATGCCTTCTGTCGGTTCGCTTTTGAAAGAAATAATCAAAAACTCCAACCTCGTACTCGGTGCTTGCTCGTTACGTTCGCCGTTCAAAGCGCCACTCACACACTAGCGAAACAGTATTGTGACCGTTCTGACAGCAGATAAAATGGATGGCTTGGTGAGTGACGCTTGCCAATTCCAGGTGTCCAACATGGGACGTAAAATTGAAATGCAGTCACGTCACGTCCGGTACCGAGTTGATACAAAAACAGGCCGGCCAGAAGGAGGCATCGGTATTGGGAGGAAGGTACAGATGGATGTACATTAAATTTATCATGCGTGTACACACCTCCAGTAGTAACTGCTTGTGTTTCGGTTCGTTTTTTTAGGCACTAACTTTCATCTCCCGTGACTGCCTTTTATTGAATGACGCTGAAAGCTTTTACGATTTGCTTCGATATTTCACTGTTTCGTTCATGCCCCGTACCGAAGAACTTCAAATCACCATTCCTGACCAGTGAATGCAGGTGTGAAACACTGACAGTATAAGCTCCCAATGCAAAAGGATTAAACGTTTGATTCGAAACTCCAATCGAAAGGGGAACTTCTGTTGCCCGGCTGTTTTTTCCCCATTTCTTCTGCGTGCATCCCTTAGCGAACGGAGCCGATAAAGTTCTAAATCCTTTACACAAACCGTACTGGCATCGTACGAACGATGAATCGCCGAACACTGGGGCCCATTCAGCTGATCTCGCACGAAGAGATAGGATTGTTTACTTGGCTGCATCGAAATGGGTTTAATTAGTGTAACTTTTGCATTAGCATGCCAAAGCTCTAAATGCAGGATACAGCCACCAGTATCAGAAGCAGAAAGTGAACAAAAAATCGACTCTAGATCATGCCAATTGCATTCCAAGTTTTCAATTAGCTTTGCCCAACCGCTGCTGAATGCCCACTGTAACGCTATACTTTCATGGATGAGGTTGTATTCCGGTCGGTTGAGCACATCGAGTTGCTGTTAAACGTACGGAAGCAACCAACAGCATTTTATTTTTCATTCCCTTTACAGTATGTTTACGACACATCTTCAATTCGGATAATATCTAAACTTCCTGCTAACGAACAAACAAACCACCTTAATCTAGCTGCTGCAATTTCTCTGCCCATCGTACTTGAAGTACACGTTACTACGTTCTAAAATTGAGCAGCAAGAGACAAGCAGGATGGTTTAAGGTTTGAACGAGCAGGTGGAAACTTTTCATATTAAACTTATTCAATTTCGGCTATCAAAATCTGGCACAACCGATCTGTGATTGGCAAATCGCAACCCCCAAAGGTTAGACAAATCCTGCAAGCACTGAGCACTTGAGGTTGAAATGGGGTTTAAAATTGCGGTTCGAGTCACAGGTAAGGAAAGACTCGCAGAAGAACCGGGATCAATGTATTGGAATACTTTGAAGTTGTATTTGTATTGTTTGTTGGTTTGTGGGAATGTTTGGCAACGTAAGGGTTTGAAAGAATCGATAAGTATAACGCATTACTGACGTTGAACAGCGTAGAGCTGGGATCGATCATCTCATGGAACGTTTCATGTGCTGTAAAAACAGCAGCATTTTCCGGTGAAGATTTATCAAAAGTTAGCTGTATTTTAAAGCCATAAATTCGTGAAAGTGTGTTCATACGCTACTGCTTCTAAGCAGTGGAGGATCAATCCCCTTGGAGGCCCAGGGCGGAATTATAGTTGGGGCCTCTAATTTCAAAAACGATGCAGGAGGGAAGGGGAACATTGAGGGGACTTGAAATGAGACAAGGCGAAAAGCGCAGTGAGAAGGGGCCTACTCCGCCTACCGTTTGATCCGCCGCTGGGCCGCCCCTAATCATCTTCTTCAAATGGTCCGCCAGGGCCATCACCATCTTCGAATTTAATATCGGAACCGGCTATATCACCACCAACTCCAGTTACCACTATATCTGAACTCTTCAAAATGGAGCTACAATCATACGTGCGCCAGCTTAGAGAAGCTGCACGTGCTGGATTTTACAACTAAAGCTTCTAAGGAACACTTTGCCATCGCATTGGTTCGCTCGCTGTGCTTCCGGGATATTTGTCATGCAACACTCAGTTATACTTCTTCGATCTTAACTTAACTTAACAAAACACTCAAGCACCAGCATTTGGTGGTGAACTTAATCGCTATTGTTTATCCTGCAGCGGGTATTTATCACACACAATCTCCTAACACGGATGTTCAGTCATACGTATGAACGCATGTCTGTTCGCGATGAGCTGCGCCTTTGCCTCCTTTCACGTAAACCAGGTATTGACCAGTGCCGGAACAACACACCGACTGCAGGTGAGATGGGTCATGTGTGTTTGGGATGATATCATCGGTAGCACGGAATATACACGGGAGATTGTGCTACAACATCGTGCTACAGCATCCTTAAGGCCAGTGTATGAAACCAACCAGATGATGCGTCCACTACAGTACCCGATCCTGTTTCCACGGGGTGAAGCCGGTTGGACTCATGGTATGTTTAAGATACGTCGCCGAGGAAGACAGCCGAGACCATCGAGCACGGGGACAGACACAAATAGTGGTGCCGTCATCAATGAGGATGATGCCCAGATGGAGCCGAATGCAGAGGAAAATTCATCCAATCAAATTACTCCACGTAAGTATGCCGCGTATATATTGCATATCCTGGCGGGAGATCGCTCATTCTCTGATGCATTGTGAAGGGTAGTCACCCGTCATACGTTTTGCAATACAGAATGAGCGAGTTACTAAGTTGTGAATTTCGATTTTTTTTGTTTATTTATTATTTAGTGGATTGTTTAACATTGTGTATCCCTTTAAACAAACAACGCAAATTTTATATAACAATAATAATTTGTGTTATGCTAAATTTGAAAACTAAAATGCTAGGTCAAGTTTTAGTGTTGAAAGACTACCTCCATGATCATTCGCTAACGTCGATGTTTTAGGCAATGAACAAAAATTTACGGTTGATTTCTGCGGTGAGCTTCTACTTACTAAACTTTTTCAACAATTGATCATGTTTTATAGCATTCTTTAATCCATTAGGTGCAGAGCCACGAGAGTTGACAAAATGCTGACAAATTTGTCCATTGGCCAAATCAGCTGGTCAACTGTGAAAAATACTATAGCGTAGCCGCGCACACAATTGTTTTCAGATTTCCGACACCAGGAAAGCATGTTTTTCACGAGGTGGAATAAATTTGCGCTGCAGGTGAAATAACCTGCAGCGTGGAATAAATTTGCCCATCAATATTGCATTGCATACTATCAAACCCGTGAGAGCGTTCACTAGTTTAAGGAAGATGGATGAAACCGAGAGCATCCTTCATTTCGCTCAAACTTTCCATGGGCTGGTACGAAATTCCATACAAAACCCGCTGTTTTCAGATTCCCGATACCAGGAAAGCTTAAACGGAAGAGGTAGCACCTTGTACAGTAATTTTGCTCGAAAACCGCCTAAAGGTATGCAATGTTTAAACAATAACTTTCCCGTTGGTCGTGAAAAATTTCTTCGAAAACCACCAGTTTTCGAATGTATAGTACCAGGAGAGCATGCACGGAAGAGGTAGCTCCTGGTAATTTTGCCCGCCTAAAGGTATGCAATCAACTTGCAATGCAATGCGCCGTAAGGTATGCAATGTTTATACACTAACTTTCCATACAAACCAGCTGTTTTCAGATTTCCGATACCAGGAGAGCATGTTTTTCAAGAGGTAACACCTGGTACCAGCAGAGCAAGATGGCGCCCAACAATTCATGAAAAGTTTCATGAAATTATTTCATGAAATATTTCATGAAATATTTCATGAAAATTTCATGAAAATTTCATGAAATATTTCATGAAATATTTCATGAAACATTTCATGAAATATTTCATGAATGAAATTTTCATGAATGAAATTTTCAGGAGTGAAAATTTTATGAATGAAATTTTCATGAATGAAATTTTCATGAATGAAATTTTTATGAATGAAACTTTCATGAATGAAATTTTCATGAATGAAATTTTCATGAATGAAAATTTTATGAATGAAATTTTCATAAATGAAATTTTCATGAATGAAATTTTTATGAATGAAATTTTTATGAATGAAATTTTTATGAATGAAATTTTAATGAATGAAATTTTTATGAATGAAATTTTCATGAATGAAAATTTTATGAATGAAATTTTTATGAATGAAAATTTTATGAATGAAATTTTTATGAATGAAAATTTTATGAATGAAATTTTTATGAATGAAATTTTCATGAATGAAATTTTCATGAATGAAATTTTTATGAATGAAATTTGTATGAATGAAATTTTTATGAATGAAATTTTTATGAATGAAATTTTTATGAATGAAATTTTTATGAATGAAATTTTCATGAATGAAATTTTTATGAATGAAATTTTTATGAATGAAATTTTCATGAATTAAATTTTTATGAATGAAATTTTTATGAATGAAATTTTCATGAATGAAATTTTTATGAATGAAATTTTCATGAATGAAATTTTTATGAATGAAATTTTTATGAATGAAATTTTTATGAATGAAATTTTCATGAATGAAATTTTTGTGAATGAAATTTTTATGAATGAAATTTTCATGAATGAAATTTTTATGAATGAAATTTTCATGAATAACATTTTTATGAATGAAATTTTCATGAATCAAAATTTTATGAATGAAATTTTCACGAATGAAATTTTCATGAATGAAAATTTTATGAATGAAAATTATATGAATGAAATTTTTATGAATGAAATTTTTATGAATGAAATTTTTATGAATAAAATTTTTAAGAATGAAATTTTCATTCATAAAAATATCATTCATGAAAATTTCATTCATGAAATATTTCATGAAATGTTTCATGAAATATTTCATGAAATATTTCATGAAATTTTCATGAAATTTTCATGAAATGTTTCATGAAATATTTCATGAAATATTTCATGAAATAATTTCATGAAACTTTTCATGAATTGTTGGGCGCCATCTTGCTCTGCTGGTACCAGGTGTTACCTCTTGAAAAACATGCTCTCCTGGTATCGGAAATCTGAAAACAGCTGGTTTGTATGAAGAGTTATTGTATAAACATTGCATACCTTACGGCGGAAATTTGGTTGCAAAGTTAGTGTATAAACATTGCATACCTTACGGCGGAAAATTGGTTGCAAAGTTCGTGTATAAACATTGCATACTTTACGGCGCAGTACCAGGAGCTACCTCTTCCGTGCATGCTCTCCTGGTACTATACATTCGAAAACTGGTAGTTTTTGAAGAAATTTTTCACGATCAACGGGAAAGTTAGTGTTTAAATATTGCATACCTTTGGCGGTTTTCGAGCAAAATTGCTGTACAAGGTTCTACCTCTTTAGTGGATGCTTCCCTGGTATCGGAAAACAGCTGGTTTTGTATAGAATTTCGTACCAGCCGACGGAAAGTTTGAGCGAGATGAAGGATCCTTTCCGTTTTATTGATATTACTTATTAGCGATCGTTCTCACGTGTTTGATAGTATGCAATAGCAATTGTGATGGGCAAATTTGTCCCAAGCTGCAGATGTCACCTCTGGAAAAACATGCTCTCCTAGTATCGGAAATCTGAAAACAGCTGCGTGCGCGGCAACGGTATAGTGGTTTTCACAGTTGACCAGCTGATTTGGACATTGGACAAATTTGTCAGCATTTTATCAACTCTCGTGGCCCTGCACATATTAATGTGAATTTCGATCGTTCGATTGATTTTCGCGTATTAAGTTTGATGCTCCAAGTTTAGGTCAGTTGTCCGTGCGTCAAGAAATCCTAGAATTATTGGGCCGATCTCTTCGGTCATTGTGAAGATACTTGCGATCATTTCGTTACATTTACACTTGCACATTTACATCAGTATGAAACACACTATGTGTTCTTCAGGCACAATTTGATAGTCAGTAGCAAATTATAGGTTTACAACACCACAAAGCTCTCACAAATTTTTCTCAAACAAACTGAGTTTTCAATGCAAAAAACGAGACCGCTTTCAGCACGCACGATATCGCCAACCATGTTTTAGCCAAATGTTACCGAGATTACAACAATGTAGTTTGAACAGTATTCTACACGGGGATATGATGAAGTATTTGGACAGTTTGGGATGGGTGGACATAAGCTGGACCTACAATCCAGCTTCGATTAAGTAATAATCAAGAAAAACAGAAATGGTATTCCAAGAACCATGAGGTACCAAATATCAAACGGAAAAGAGAGTTCTAATGATTGCAATTTGATTTTATTCATATTCTATGACAATGCATATGTCGTAGTACACTGACACATTGTGTCGGTTATAACATCATTACCGGCTTGCAAACTTGCACAAATTGTGACGATCGAAATACTAAACACAATACTTCACCACAATACTGTTCCGAAACACGTAGGCTGGACATTTTCACGGTTCAATCGGGGAGAGAAAACAATACCACACCACGAGTATCGCAATGGCAATAGCTTGCGAATATTGCGGAAGTGAAAATAAGCATGGTTTCTATTCTAGCATCTAACGGTAGGATCATTTACGAACAGATGAAAAAATCCCGTTCAAGAAATAGAATACATGAATAGGTTGAAGTAAAAGGGCATATAAGGGTTCACGGGGCTGCCAGAAGGTGTATTGGTAGCGCACCCGGTCTGCACAAGACAGAACTACGGAAAAATTTCATCAGGACCACCAAACCTCCGTACGCAGCACTGACTATCCTACGGGTAAATAAAGTCAAAAAAATAGAAATGGCAGGCTTAAACATCCTGAAGATGTCGTGCCGATAAAGAAGAACGAGTTTGAGTACACTGCATACTTCTCTTGCGTAGCCGTGTAACCGGGCCGATGTAGCTAATCAAATAGAAACAAATGTTTTATATAACCAAGGATATTTTCGATCAATTGTTTACCTTTTTAATTAGATTTTGTGCTATAAATTAACTCTGCTGCTAAATTTCGAAAAATCGCACAATCGGCACAAGTTGTTTGGGGCCCCCAACACGGCGAGGCCCTAGGCGACCGCCTACTCCGCCTACCGTTTAATCCGCCGCTGCTTCTAAGCAGTACATGGATCTCTAAGTATGATCATGCATTTGTGAGCTAAAAATAAAAAAAAAAACGGCCAACTGGTTTACGGGCTGTGTCTGTCACCGTAAAAACAAATTTCAGTGAATGATAAAACAGCAAACACAAACCAAAAAAGCAATGATTAAATGGTTTCCTGCCAGCAATCTGACCATGGAAGGATGAGACCGTACTTTCCCCGCTCTCGGCGGACGTGCACTTGTGCCCTGCACGATACTAAAGCGATTAGATTTTCGCACCTCCTCGTTCCACGACGAACGACAAATTTGCCTGCACGAATCAATTCCTAAAACGGTCTGCCTGCCATTGGGTCCACTCTGTTCCATATGACGACAAATAACATGCCTGATGTCTATGAAAGCAACCATGGTGTGTGTATGTGTGCAATTTGTTTCACAAAATAGACGCCCGCTGAGTGATAGCATGATGAACACAGCATGTTCCTTCCTGGTGTGTGCAGCTATCAGAGGAGGAGCGTTTGCTTCCAAAAGACTAAACAACATACACCCACCACGAAAAATACACCCACACCGTTTGCTTGCTGCCAGGCAGCCGTTAACAGCTTTAACATGTCGAACATGTCACTCTACACATCTTGAATTGAGGAAAACATTTAATACCAAGAATGTTTTGTAGTAATTTCAAACTGCATACGAAGAATTGAAAGCGCAAAGCGAAGGTACAAAGTCGAAAACATTACTCTTGTCATTTTCTGACACATGTCGCTAGGAAGTAGGAATTTCTTAGTATTAAGCTGGCAATGTTTTTATTTTTGAAATATGCCATTTTTTGGGACTTTATTTTTGTTTCCAAATCCATTTAGTTCTTCAAACATCGATTGCTTCGTAGAGCAAGATGCTGAAGAAAATTTTCTTTATGATTTCTGGTTAGCTTTTGAGATGGATTTCTAAATTACTGAAAACTGAGAACTGTCGTACGTGAAATCTTTATTCGAAGATGCTATCGAGTTCGAGATCGAGTTAATAATACATTTAATCATTTTTTATATTGCTTTTTTGGAAAGAAGGCTCTAATAACTTTTCGACAGGTAGAAAACTTTTCATAGGAACCCTTTTTCGTCGCTTTATTGACGCTAGAACTGTATCACAAACATAAATCGATTAAATCAACTGACCAACAAAGGTAATCATAATTTTATTAATTTTTTTGTTAATAAATGCAATTTTGCATTTTCTTGCATTCTTGCTATATTGGTATTACAAAACCGTTTAACATAATACAGTCTGGTTAATCATCGTTCGATATTTGCTCGGATTGCGGGATGACGGATGTCATCTTAAAGCTTTTCATAGACCCCAATCGTAGCTTATCATAAATTTTCATTGGAGCCCAAATTACTGGATTTAGCAATGGATAATCGGTACCATTTAATGGGGTGGCAAATACTTATCTTAGTCAGTTATTTATTTGTTAGAATGACGACATTAGGGCTGTTGTGAGTACAATCTTCACAAAGCCATTTTTGCTCTTTTCGTTTTTAACTTATTTCTGGCCGGCTAAGTTGCAGACCAATTTACTTACGAAAATAAATTATATCCGGTGTTTTATTTTGCGAATTATATCTCAGTTTGATGATAAAATAATCCATTCATAAATTCTAATCGATTAATTTACACCCCTGCTATAGACTGGAATATGCTTTCATCGTTTCAAAAGTTTGTCAAAGCTTCATTTAAATAATAGCTCATTGCTTCATAACCGCCTGCACCTGTGCAACGAATACCATGGTAAAAAAGCAACACACACACACAACACCCAATACACAGCGCCATTCCACGTGGATGCCCATTTCTCGGTGAATTGTTATCTATCATTTATCAAAAAACTGTCCTAGGCTACGACGCAACGGTAGCCGGAGACGGTAGTGGCAGAAATCGTGCAGCACATAAGTGAACGAATAAATCAAAGCTTCTTAATTTTCAGCACCAAGCTGCCAACGATGCCGACCACCACCACGGTGTTTCGCTTCGAGGGCTTCTTTATGTACAATTTTTCGGGCACCAGGTCGACGATCGAACAATGCCGGAGCAAGCGAGACAAATTTGGAGCACCATTTTGTCGTCCACATTAAGCGGGAGCGACAGAGAAAGCGAAAAAAGGTTGCCATACCTTGGCCTACAAACCGGGCGAAGGTACCACCGCTCAGGAACGCGAACAGGTGGTTCATTTGCCACCCACTGAGCTGGAAAAGTGCTGCGGATTATGATGACAAATAAATATTATATGGAAGCTCGGGAGCTCCGACGACGCAACGAGTGCCGAGCGTTGGCGGCCGGGAGTTTCATCGGGTATCAGCATTTTGTCGCCATTAGCCTTCGTTATCGCTTTCAAAACCGTGCCTCCCTTGCGTATCGCCGATACCCCGTCCACTGGTTCCGCATCCCTGAGCACCGCATACCATATACCCCTTTGGCGATACTGAAGGGTTGGGATAGCAGTGGGACAGTAAGGGGAGGGAAAAAAATAAATTGTCCCATCATAAAGCCATCCGCCCTTGTCATATTGACGGGCTAAATGTGATTTTCGTGTTTCGTCACCTTCGTCGTAAGTTGCTCTCCGGTTCGAAGCCGGAGCCTTATCGTCAAACCTCAAATCAATTCCTGTCCCGGGGATCATGCGGGGTGGATTTGTTGAAGACACCACATCTCACTCCGAAGCGAGCTCGGCGATTATCCTTTGATAAATTAACCTCACCGGCACAGAAGGGATGACAGTTTACTTTTTTCATTGACAAATCATTCAACCAGTCTGGTGGCGCGAACCATCCGCACAGGTATGGTTGCAAAAGCAGAGAAACTTTTTAATGGCAATCTCGTTCGAAAGTTTTCGTAATTTGTTGCCTCCGTTCGCAGTCAGTTAGTTCGCAGCGGTTGTTTATCTGCAAGGGTTTTGTGGCCCGCTCTCACACCGCGGCTTATATTTTCTGGAAGCATCAATGCTTTCTCCTCTACTGCTTTCACCAGTCGGAAAGGTTTATTAAAATTATTGATTTTCCATTTGCCCTCTCGCGCAATCTAATGCATTTCGTGCGCTGGATGACGGGATTGGTAAGTGGCTAATCGTACCCAGCGCCTTGCAACCGCGTTGTGACTCTGGACTCTGTGTGCTTTATGCTCGTTTGTTCCCCTAGTCGCGGGGAAGGCTTGACAGATGGAACACCTTGCGGATGATGATGATGATAACGATAACGATAGTTTAATTACGTGGCCACCAATGAGGGTGAGTGGTTTCATTGTTCGCCCCTCTTTCCATTTATGTTTTTGTATTTCATTCTGTTACACTTTGTCTGTTGAATTTTCTCTGACATATGCTCGAGGTCACAGAATGGCAGCTAAGTTAATTCATTCTTTTAACCTCACAAATCACCGCCTCAATGGTGATTGCATTCTGGTTTCACGACCACGTGTAAACCAGTGGGTTGCCATTTTAATTACTCTTTCTTTTCAGTTAAAAACCAGACACCGCCATATACGCCATGTTAACTGAACTGAGCAGCGTCACTACGCCACTACTCCAGCGCAACGCATCCGGACCGATCGATTGCGGCGTGCAAAATGGCAACAAATTATTTAAGCACGATGCCACATGCAATCACTTAACCATCGCTTATCGCTGCGCCGGTTCCCTATCGGCGAACCTGGATGACAGAAGGTGAAATGTTAATCGAGATTGCTCGTGACAGTTGCACATATTTCATTTGGCCCACGTCGTGCAACATGCAACGCTGAGCATGCTGCTGATCATAACCGACGTAGTGCGATAAAATCACTGTAGTGGTTGTCGTTTGTTGACAAGAAGTTTGCGATAATGCGCAGCAACGCAGTTCGGTGGATGATTAAGCGCTGGTCCCGATGGTGAGTGAGTTTGATATTTCTGAGCAAGTTGAACTACATGCACGGAGTTGATCAAGTGCGTGGAGGACATTATTTCTAACCAATTCGTGAAATTTTGGGTTTGATAAAAAAAACACATTACTAATAATAAATGTCTCAATCCAAATAACAATTTATCCTAGATGTTTGTTCGTACGATGTCAACCTTAACATAATCATACTTAAAATATAATTAGGAAACTTAATCCACTGTTTACAATTTCCTAAATCTCTTGAAAACTGTTCTGACGGACTGCACCGCGTTATCTAACGAGCGAAACGTGTAATTTCAACTTTAATCCTGCAATCCTATTCTTGCAACTATTGAAATTTTGTATAAAATATTTCAAACTCAAATCACCATCTCAGAAACGCTATGGTGAGCGTAAACAACGCAAACAAATATATTAAATCGTGATGGTTTTTAATATTCGAAAAGATAAGCCACGTTTACGCTTAACAGCTTAAGAAACGTTTTTTGATTATTTACACCTATCGTTGTGAAGTGATGTAATGGAACCATTATTATGTGAAGAAACGCTAATTGCGGATCATATTTTGCGCCTAAAGTTATGCAATGTGTGTACATTTTGGTTACCAGCAACTGCTCGTACGACTCACCAGCACATCCAAGCCTTCAGAGGTCGATAGCTTGAGTTATTGAACCTTAGTAATACTTAATAACTTAATAGTAACTTCATAGTACAATTTACAGCTCTAATATTTATGATAAATTTTTTTTTGAACATCTACTTATTAGTTTTAATTAAAAAAAAAACACTCACACAATTGAATGATTATTCTACACAACATGAGTATTAAAACATTTTTGACTGATGATTGTATTTATTTGCTTGTCTCGTTCTAACGGTAACATAAAATTGATGCACCATAATCAACCTGAAAAGCATCAGGACTAAACTCATCACTCATCATCAACTCACTCACAAACGCACCACAAGGATCATGCAAATTGCAAATGTGTATGCATCAATCTAAGCACAGCCAGTCCGCAATTTGGATCGAAAACATAAAGCAAAACATATGGAAATCACAGATCCAGACCTATTCAATCGTTATTCTAGTGCAAGCAAACCCACTCAATGAGCGTGAAAGTGCACAGAAGAGCTCGTTGAAAGAATGGTTCAAGAATGAAATTCCTGACTCATGTTTACCATATTGCAAAGAAAGGATATCAATTGGGTTGTTTTGCTGATTTCACGCGTGTGGAATATAACTTTCAACATGTCTCACACCATCCTCGTCCATTCCCCATTCCATTCACCATCAGCATACACACCACAGACAGGATGGCGTGTTAATAAGTTGAATTGAACAAAAATGTCGATTTTATCGCAATACACCTGTTGAAGGTGCACCAAGCACCAGGATGACGGACACACTTTTTGCCCGGAGAAAATGAAATGGCGAAGCGTAACACGAAACCGCAGCGAAGCAACGTGGAAATCAAAATAATAGAAAAGTAATGCAATTATCGATGGCGTTAGTGTTGCTTTGTGCCGCGAGCGCACGTATCGGAGCATCAAAAACAAATCGCTGGTCACGGTCGTTTTGAGCGGTGCATCCCTGCCGGATACGTTCGCGATCGAGCGATGCAAAAGGTTGACGGTGGGAAAATTAAACTTTTCCACCCGTACGACACGAGCTGCTGACAGGCGTACCTGTTCTTTGCCTTTGGCGCTCAAGGCATGTAGTGACCGTAGTGCAGTTCTTCACGAAACGCAACCCAGGAAGAGACAACATTAAATTGAATTTCCAACTTATTTAATAACATTACACTGGATAGATGGCGTGTGGCCACAATGGTGATTTTTTTAGTTTTCTTTTGTTTTCGAAAGCTAACCTCGAACCACCAAACCCATCAAACGTGGCTATCGTGCGCAATGGTAGTTGGTGCTGAGTGCCCCCGTCATCGGTGCAGATGTGGTGTGCAGGCTCGTAACTCGTTCGCGGTTGTGGCTTCAAATGCTATTTTCATGCCCAATTTCCTTCCATCCTGTCCTGGCAAAACGGGTTTTGTGCGTGGAACGGCCTTTTACGAAGCCTGTTGGGGTTTGAAAAGCCAACAAAATTATGATGCTTCTATCGGGCTAACCACACAAGGCTGGGACGCAAAGTGCCTGGTGAGTGTCATCAATTATACGCGAGTAATTATTAGCTTTACAATGCGTTGTCCATTTTACATGCAACTGGTATGTTTTACATCTTGAAGCAAGATGTTAAACAGACATGAAGCCTAAATTAAAGCAACCAGCCTAATCCTATGTCCAATTTGAATTGCCGTCGCCAGGAATTAACAACTCCCATTGCTGGGCGCTTGTTACGCTTGCACCGCTCGGTGTTCATCGCATGCAAGGGAAACACGGGTTGCGAAACACCATTACATCCGGCTCAAAACACACTGTTATCCTTAAATTGGGTTCACTTCATCATTATCACAGCCGGCCCTAAACTCCTCCCTACCCGCTGGGCCAATGCAGGCCGTGGAGGGAGATTAAAAAGCGGATAAACTTTTCTCATTTCATAAACACGACGACACCGGTGGCCGGTATCCGTACCGACCATACCACACTCCGCAATGTGTACTCCACGGACATCCGTACGGAGCAACCTCGTGCGGATGAAACGATGATGCCTGCCCTGGGATTTGCTTAATTACTATTTTATTACATTTTCCGTTTCCATTTATTGCGTCTCAGGAACTCGCAGCCAGTCCTCGGCAGTAAGGATCACAACGGGGCGGCTACTGATTGCAACCAGTCGCATACAGTGCGCAATGCAATCAGAATGGCAAACGAACCTCATTGGGTCAACTGTTGCATCCGCTTTGCTCACTGGCTGCATGCTGCTGCTGTTTTAAAATGGCCGCTTCTTCACACTGACTTAATAGATTGTAGCTCATTATGGGAGTGTTTTATTTTTGCATTTCCCAACTCACGCCAACCGTCTGTCGTTGTCAAAATTACATTCAAGTACGTCTTTTACATACGTGTCTTACATGTTTCGTGGCAAAGTGTGCTTTCGTCACATCAAAACCGTAAACTTAGAATGTTGTTTTCCTTCACCAGCAACTTCAACCCTCGTACCCCTCTGTCTGCTTCCCATACGTACCGCATAACCGCGAGCGATTAGCGACAAGCGTCACTCCTGTCACTTGTGACGTGAAAAGCCACTTGCGTCAAAGAGAACGCACCACCGCTTGCTATGGTTACAACTGGAAAACCCTCGATCTAGGCAACGCTACTGTCACCTAATCCCTTCGTCATCGTAGGAGCGCGCGCGCGCGCTCGTCATGTTCACACCACCACCGGGGAAATAAACAGCGTAATCCTTTTGTGGAAGGAAAACAATCCAACGCCTGCATCACTGCTACGAGCCATCCGTTTCGGACGTGCTTGGTTCGGAGCGTTTGAACTTGAACCCAGCTAATGGTGGTGGGATTTTCCGATCGCAAGCTTCGTAAAGACGTTGTTCGATTCAACATAAAGGGACTTACTCTTTTAATCTCCAAAACAAATTGCTAAGATGATCGTTGCTAACCACAGTTAAGGTGTCAGTTATCATATTCTTTCAGTGATGTACCACTACCAAAGAAATTAATCTCCAATTGATAACTTCTGCCATCTAGCGCCTTCCCGTTTAATTGCTAATAAGCTACCAAATGGTGCTTATTATCTTCATTGCTGCCGTCAATAATCCTCCAGGGTACGATGGAATTGTAATTTCCCCATAGTCAGCTGAAGTGAAATCAACAGTATAACCTACACGAATCAAGGCCCGCAACCAAATGAAAATTAGACCAACGGACTCTGGGTACGGAGAAAAGACATTCGCATTCGCCCTCTCTTCCTTCCCGTGAGTGCTAATTAATAATCTCGAAAAGTTATGAACCTTAACCGTATTCTGCAAAGTTTGCACACTATACCACCGTCAGCATCATTCGCGTGCCATTATCCTCAAACAAGTTCATCGGTCTGATTTTTTTTGTTGCGTTTTACAAACACTTTTCCCTTGATTTTATGATGTGCGGGGTGATTCTATTGCTTAAAGTAAAGATGGTGTTTACGCCGAGAAAATGCCGGGATGAAAGATGACGATGTGCAGTACGCCCCGAAAGACAAACACGAACATTTTCTTCTGGAATTTCCAAGCAAAATGGCATGAATGACTAAGAAAATGCGTACTATGCAGATTTGCTACTGCTTTCGAGCGGGTTTAAAGTACCTGGGATCTTCAATTCTCAATTTTTATGTGTTTAACACAAAACTTAAAATCCCTTTCAAAGTGAACATAAACCCCGTTCATGGTTCGTGGTCAATTAAAATTTGTAAAATGTAAAAACTTTGTACATAATTTATTTTTTTTACTTGAAGTGAATCGCCACCAAATCGAAATGTTGATTTGCACACCAGCAATGTTTTGATTAGATTGTCATTCCAGCGCCAAGCACCGTGAGAGAGATGTCTACTTAGAGCGCCAGAAAGTATGCAATGTTATATGCATTTGGCCATTATTTAAAGACGAAGTTAATGAAAAAAGATAAATGAAAGTTTAGTTTAAGTAATTTAAGTAAAGGACAAATCAATAAATTAAAAAAAAATGGAAAGATCATTATTTTATGCCTCATCATTTGCATACCTTTAGGCGTAAATGAATTACTTCCTAAAAAACCCCATTTTCGTCACAACTTAAAATTTTCACATTTGGTTTAAAAGCATGTTATTCAACTACTAAACTGCTCCTAGAAATTCTATTAAAACCAAACCAACACTTAAAAGTACATCTACTAGCATGCTGTTATTACAGTGTCCCTACGAGAACCCAACAATACTGCACTTCAATGCAACATTATAATGCATCAATCATTGCCCAAAAATCCGCCTGATTAGTACGTATGTTTCACATCAATAATTCACGGTACTCTACGTCAACCAGCATGAAACATTCATTTACCAAATACGACTATATCATCCATCAGCTCTCGGTGTTCGAGAGTGCTTTAACACTCCCGATGCAGACGGGTGTTCCGTCCGAACACCAATCGATGCAAACCTTCCCGCGGCCAGCACATCGGCACGAGTCAGCAGAACAGCATATTTCGTGTCAGCATACTAACTAGACACGATGGAAAACATGACACTAGCAATAGCCAACGGCATCAGCAACAATAGCATCCGCATCATCATCATCATCATCATCATCATCATCATCAGCAGCATCATCATCAACACCATCACCATCATATACTCAAACGCTCAGTCGCTTGTCGCATGTCAACAAATGTTGGTTGGCACCTCCTTCTAACACCCAAAATGGAAACACCCCCAGCGCTGAGCGCGTTCGTCATCCACGCGGGAACTAGTGTCCAACCTCCGAACCGGTCGTTCCCGTCGTACTGGTTCCGGTCGACAAAGTACACGTTTCGACTTTATGCTCGTCTAAGTACCCGTGGCTCGAAAACCACCGAGAACGGGTGTCGGAGTTTTTGTTTTCCCCACCGCAGTTCGGCGCACAACCATGGACGCACTGGGTGAAAGCTGACGAATGACGCCAAATGGGACACCCAAGCAATGTGCCCAACACCGAACAAAAACCCGGTACACGGTACGCTGCGTCCGTACGGTGACAGGGATTTCGTGTGTCAGCTTGTCAGATGGTGCCAGGCATTCTGACCAAAAACAACCTGCCCACAAACGGTTTCCAGTCGAATGGGTTTTGCTACTTCGAGGTACGCGTTCGCTAAAGGTGTGTGACCTACCAAAATCCCTTCACCCTGTCCGCCTCTCTGGCCAGCCTGCCCGGTATACACGGTAAATGCAAATTTCCTTCCATTCGCTTTTCGGCAGACCGTAGTCACCGTTCACGGCAGGAGGGCAAGACTTGCCTACCAAAACATCATCCTTCGGGACAGTTTTTCACACTTTTTTCTTCTTCTCCGCACTTAGCGCGTGTGTGTATGTGTGTGTGTGTGTGCACTTGCTTATGTTCATCCCGAAATGCTTGCTAAAGACCCGATTTACGCATCCATCCCATCCATCGTCATTCGGGGCGGATTACGCTTGCTGTCGGATTTTCGGCCACCGTACGAAATGGCGCCATAAAGAGATTATTTTTATCATCGCAACGTACTGCTCCGGCTGCTGCCAATGTGTGTTTGTGTGTCGGGCCGAGCGTTGGTGGTAAGTCGCATTTCCGAAACGGACCGTTGAATTAATTTTTCAACCATCCATCGGACTGGTGTCGGCCAGATGGTACCACCGTGACAGCGGGCTGACTTTCGCGGCAGATGACTTGTTAAGCTGTGCGATTGAAACTCATTGATGATCGTTCGGCGGGAAAATATCCTACCGGTGGATGGCGCGCTTCATATTGCTGACAGGCGGCCAAACGCAATATGCAAAGCATGCCGGAATAAATTAAATCTCATTACAAACACACCCATAAAGCTCGCCTCCCCCACACCCCCATGCGGTTTGCGATTGGTCAAATGTATGGAAATGTTGCTGCGTGTTGCCGGTGAAAGTTTCCACAATCGATTACAGTGCGAAACCATCAAATAAAATACCGTGAAGCTTTGGTTCGAATGAATTTAGATGCAGGCTCAACTTCATCGACACCATAACGAACCCGCTCGGTTGAAGAGTGATTATAATTTTTAAATCTCATTATGCATTCACCCGTGGAAAAACTTTCAATCGGAAAATAATGCTGTGGACCCGCTGTTATGGAAATGGTGGCAACATTACCCACAGCGTTACATACTTTATTTTCCTTCCTTTGTCAATTGACAGTTGCAAAGTTGGACCGCAGTAGGCGGTCTCTGTGGTAAGGTGTGATCACCATTTTTTTAAAAGTTGTTTCAAAGGAATAATGTTATTTTGACGAATTCTTCACAGTTTCGGTAGCATAAGCCAACACAATCGAACGTAACAATGCGTGCCACTGCCGTGACTGTGTGTTGTAATTGTTGCTACTTGTTGTGGCCTTCCACAATTCTTGAAGCACTTCAACCACTCACATCAACTTCGATGGCCACTTTCAGTCACTTTTCCGTGGTAAAAAAACACACATATACAAGCAGCACCACTAGCAACCGTACTCCGATAAAAGGAAGGATAAATTGATTCTAATTCCGCACCATCCGTTCCACGAACGACAGGATGGAGAGCTGCGTAGAGTCCCCCTGGGTAGCACGGAAAATTTACGACGGTAATTTATGTTCTGTCTGCTCCCATTCCTACCCGCACGGATGGACAGTCTGGCCACACACGGAAGCTGCCGTGGTACACCTTTTACGCTGCTGCGCGAGCACAACTAATTGCGGCCACTTCGGGATTGCCTAATGTAACGCATCTTGTTTCGTGTGCCCTTTCCGATGGGTAACGACATGCTCGTGTTAGGTTGGATGCCAACGTGCGGTGAGGGTTTAAGAAAATTGTTGGTTAGGTATTATTAGCAACACTTATTGCTTAGAATTCCATACGCCGCGCCACGAATCGATGATCAGCTGTCGAACGGGGATCAGCTAATGAAAAATGCTGTCAATTAATGAACCATTATAGTGTGCTCTTTAGTATGGACATAGAATTTTATGGTATTTATTTTAAAGAGATACTTGAATTGCATTAAGCTGAAAAATTAATACATGAAAAGCTTCTCTGAACGGCAGAAACGTTTTTTTTCCGAATGCAATGCATCAGTCTGTAGAGTTAATACGCCTGAAGGTATGCAATTGATTCTTTTTTACTTTCCTGAAGAGCGGGTTAGCAGAATTTAACAGTAGCAAAGGCAAATTAGCATACGTCGCGGAGAGCAGTGCGATCAATGAAATTACAAACAGTTCTGATGTTCAATGTTGATTTCATGGTTGAAAGAAGTACGCAACACCAAAATTCAAATATATATTCGCAGTTGTCGCAAGTTATTATACTTCTGCCATTAAAGCTTATTTTTGGTTAGTTATATTTTTCAAAGTCGAACTTAAAATTGTTAGAAATTTTTTTAAACTTTATAAAACTTATTCACATTAAAGACTTCACGTTGAGACGTAACTTGAATAGGTTAGAATGATGAAAAAACTTTTCAACCATTTTTTTCCATTTCTTGAGTTGATTCCACATATCCCCTAAACGTATTCATCGGAGCGCGCAGATTATTTCACCGCTGGGAGTAACGTTGATTACCGGTCGTTTCTATCCATCTGATTGTTGATAGCAGTGGGATTCGAATCGACCGAAAACGCTCACAACTCACTGATTTGGAGCATCCCCGAACCCGAAATCTCGGCACAGCACGTCCAGAACGAAACGAACTAAATCGGAAACGGAAGAGCCCCATCGATACCTCATTGCTCACATTTCTCGTGTTTGCTTTGTGCAGGAATCCGAATTTTCTCCATCATTTCCACATTCAAACCACATTCCATGCGCACGTGGAGTACACAGAGCCCCGTGACGTGCCGATACCGGGCTGTGTGACGGTACGATTCGGAGAAGGCTGAAACATACAATTTGACGATCGAGTGAGCTGCAATCTGGCCGTTTGCTTTTTATCCCCCTACGTCAAGCTGGTATGTGCGTGAGCTTTAATAAGTTTGCATTTTCACTCGTTTAACCTACGGCAGCACTATGGCGTTCTAACAACGGAAACATGCCTCCCGAAATGTAAACTACTTATCGGAACCTTCTCGGAAAATTTGCCCAATTTTCATTCCATCTCGTTATGTATTTTTTTTTTTTATCGCAGCGAGTACAGTACTTCAACAAACGCACACGAAGATACCCTCGGCAAGCGGAATTTCGCTGCCCGCAGTTAGGGGATGGCATTGCAAAGGAAAAAATCAAACAAACCGATCCCGTCCGCTGCTCTGGACGCAATCATCCTGCCAACAGATTCTGCCAGCGGACCGCACCACGGCGACAAGCTGCAGAAATGGAACGGAATGAAAAACCTAATCCTCCCATTGAATCTTTGTTGGACTTTGATGGTGGAATCGATGCATCGAGAGGTTTTATAGAGCACATATTTTGATTAAATGAAACAGGACGGGACGTTGGCTGCTGTTTTTGTCAACGTTTTAACGTGATCGAATTTGCCGTAGGAGAGAGAGACGCAACACAAAAAACAACAAATGAAAATTAAGTAATTAAATACAGAAGCGAGATGTACATGGAGGGCTACGGTGTGCTGTCCTGTCCCGGTCCTTCTTCCTTCTGCTTGTACGTGTTAAAAAGCAGGACTGCATGAGCAGAACGATCATGTCTTTTTTTGCTTTTCTTTCGCTCTGCACCAAGTTTGTTGTTCTCGGTGAAGGTTTTGCAATTAATTTGTTGAACTTGCTCATGTCTTGGCTGGGTTAGAGCAGAGCTCGTTTTGGTCGTTTGCTACACCTTTTTACACAAGAGTAGTTTCTAGTTCTAGTACCATTGTTTCCTACGTCAAGCTGTCATACGCCCTCTATGCATATTTGCATTGAACATTGCCAGTGCAACGTTATAGGAAAAGATCAAAAAGTTTATTACAAGGTTGCAGCAATAGCTATTGATTTTCAGTTTGCATTAGTGTATGCACGCTAGTATACGCCTGAATCTATGCAACTATTATTACTCTGACTCTTACAACAGCCTTAATAATACTTTTAATAATTTTTCTATGTAATTGCACATTTTTAAAAACGAGATTATAGTAAATTCGTTGCACATCAAGTTAAGAATTTTCATGCAGCGCTTCCATGCTCCATTGGACTTCTTGCACTCACCTCTGGTTGCTTGGGTGCGAAAGTTTTCCATCTTGATCATGTCAATTTTTAGTTGACACTCTTTGCCAACAGTTTATAATATCGACAGAAACGAAAAACTCCTCCGAGAATGCTCCTTTCTGTCATGGGGACCTCCCACTCCATCACCGAACGCTGCTGCGGTACAGAATCCCTACCAGGACGCGTTTGATTGTTGATACAGGAACGATTGCTAATGCTTCATCGGACAGGATTATGGTTTCAAAAATTTCGTCCCAATCCCAAGGGAAACAAAGGGAACGAAAAGCAATCAATATTTCTATTTCCCTGTAACGCATACGCGCGAAAAACAGTGATTCCAAATAAAAGTAAAGTAAGACAATTTGAGTTGTCAAATAGCAATTCACTACAATTTATGTGTATGAATAATAAACAAATAGAACAAAATGAATTGTCAAAAGCATTCTAACTGCGCATAATCTGAACGGAACTTGCCTTAACGATACCAATTATCTACATTTTTGGAAACAATTTTCCTTTTCATAGGATCTGCAATGCAATGAATTCATTCACGGTCGGGACGATGCAGCTCATTTCCAGGAATTTCACTCGAATCAATGGATTAATTGAATCCTGCTGGAAAAGCCACTCCAAACAACCACTGCTGCTCGTTACAAATTGAAATCAAAAGTTCAAAGGTATTGTTTTTTGCATCGAGTTTCGCTGGTGATTCCTACTTTTACGTGTACGCAGATCATCCGTTGTCCGTGTCGTTATATACGGACCAGTTATATTGTCCATGAACTGGAATGGGATGGATTCGATCCGCGTCCATGTAAATGAGGTTCTAGCAATATTGTAACGGACACTAGTAGCTCATCATCATCATCAGCAGCATTGCCATCATTTGATATTGCGACAATCGGGTTTTCAATCCGATGGAAAGCCACCCATCCGAACGGTTTTACCGCAGAAGCTCGTTACGGTACGATTCGGAAACCTACAGTTAATGTAATTGTTAACCCCCATGTACAGAACGCTAGATGAACGTTTTTAATGAATCAGTTCGAATCGGTGGCTGATGTGTCGGGGTTGCATCAACACCGTTACCGGTTACAACTCGTTATCGACCATCGATCGATTTTTCACGCGCGCGATAATGAAATATTACTTCGCCGCTGGATACGTGCCATGTACGCAATGGTTAAGTGACCACCACGAGTATGGTAATGATAATTTTATCGCAGAGAGTACGGTACCTCCAATAGCTATCAATGTATGGTCTGCAACTCTTATAATATTCTAAAACTTTCCAATCTGATTCCTAGGAATTGTTGATATTGCGGAACACACAGATAGGTTTTGAAACTACAATTGCATGCACTTAGGGGCAATGAGGCCACAATAGCCAATCGTCGTTCAATTCGTAGCACAAGTGATGTACAAAGCTCAAAAAAATTGCTCAATCGAATATAGTAAATGCAGTTGCGAGTTTATGTGTCTATTCAATTTGGAATACTTCTCATGTGAATGTACGCCAAGTCACGATATTTAGTTAGTACATTTGAATAATTGAACTGATACATTGAAAATCAAATACCCCCTCGAAGTATGCAATTGGTATGACGTACATGCGTTAGTAAAATACCCATGCTTTTATCTCCGGTATGCAATAAACGACAGTATATTCCTATACAAATTCCAATTCCAGCATGTTCCATCGGAAAAAAACTAAATTCAATTCAATTTCCATAACAAAATTCAATAAAAGCCAAAAGCTGGTCATAACAAATGCAGCTTGGATCGACAGTACCACAAAAGTTGCTCTGAATGATAAAAGTTTTAAAACACACCAAATTGTTCCAATCCCAACACAAACAGTGTGTTTTGTTTTACTTTCTATCTCTAGCAAGCAAAATAGTTTTCATATCAAAACAAAATGAACCATTTGTTGTGTTATGTAATCCGCAAAATAAAAAACATACACCGTAAGCGGATGATTGTGAGGCATGTGCCTCACAGGCAACCATCACGACCATCAACCATCATGGATTTGGAAGTGAACGACCCGACCATCTATTAAAATGCATGTGCAACTTTTCATTCACCATCACAATGTTTACCACTGAAACTATCCCAAAAACAAATTGACCGACAGAAAAAAAAAAAACATACACATCCTGTTGGCCAGCGGATGTCGCTACCAATTCTCGCTTTTTGGTGGCCCCGTGCTTTCTGTGAACACATCGACATGTGAGAAGCAGCGGAATTGAACAAAAACGCATCATCTCTAAAGCTGGTCGCTCGCAATAGCTACACGGATAAGCTAAATGATCACGAATCTGAAGCAATTTTTGTTCGCTTTTATTTGTCGAAGTTCCGTTTTGTTAAATTTTGTTTTTTTTTCCACTGTTTTATGAGCGCAACCGGGCCAGCAGTTTTGATCAAATTGCATATCGAATGGTAAAAAGTGCACCGGACGCCATCCAATCAGAAACCTGTTATTTACTGTGCGAAGCTTCCCTGTTTGCTTTACACTTTTCATCAAAGAAATGCTACGCCAATGAAAGCTTGCTAACGGTGGAGAAATATGGACACCTTGTATTTTTTTTGTCTTTCGTTCGTTGGGAACTTATTTTACAGAATATTGTAAAACAACAAAAAATACATTTGCTTCTGAGCATCCGAGCAAAGCGTGAGATGCATTGTTTGGCTTATGCTGCTGAACTGAAAGTACCGTTTGATTTAACAATGTAATGACCTTCGTTCTCAACTGTGATCGATGCTAGTACTGTACATCTATTATCCTTCATAACTATGCCCAATACTGAAACATGCATCTGATACAAAAGACACGTTACGGGATAAAACAGAATCCTAAAAAAAAAAACGATAATCAACCGTCAGACGCACTGGTTGCAGCATTCGTGCCAGTGTAACGGGCTGGATTCTTTTCCGTTTCCGGTGCTTGAGGCAATTGCTGGCACTGACTCTACGCTTCCCCCAGCAAACCGCTTCCTGCACGAAGCCAATTCACGCTGAATGCATCCGATGAATACTTTAGAAAGGGCCAAAACAAAGCAGAAGATATGTGTGTAAACACTTGTGCAGAGGGCTGTAGAGAATATTCTGTGGCCATTAGATTCTGTTTGCACTGTCGGCTTCGTTGGCCCACTTACGGGTGCTTACTGCAAACCCACCACCGATTGGTTCCGGCCCACTGCAATGAAAAGTGCCATGCCCTGCCACGCCACGGATGTGTCAAGTCGCCAGAGAAGAAAACTTTTCAATGAATTTTAATAATCACTGCGTGCAAAACCCTTTTTCGACGACCAGCACCACACAGTGGCTGATCGCGTCCACCGGAGGCCGTCCTGGTTGGCAACTTCTTCAAGCTTCTTAGCACTCGAAAAGTGTGTTAAATAATAAAGCGACTTTACAATCAATAATAGCATTGTGACTGAACCCTTCTACCACCGAACCGCCATATGTCACAGCGTCAACGCTTCCATCCGTGCTGCGCCGGATGAATTGAGATGAATAGATGTAGTGGAAGCGAGGGTTGGAAAGAAGTAAAAACCGGGGGGCAAGGTAATGGCGGGAGCAAAAAAGCTGCTCAGGGCTTTATGATCCACAGCGAAACTTGCGCCAGCCATCGTTTGATATTTCTTCAACGGTGAAGAGGTCAACAATATGGCTTTGAAAATTGTGGACCGTGCGTTCCTACCCGCGTTTCGGGGCCAGACCCGGGTGTGGCAGGGCTCTAGGAATCCTTCTAACGCAGTCATACCCGACTAGTTTCCGGTTCAGTGAAAATTTAATATCCTTTCCTCATGCCTTGCGAATGTGAGTGCGTCGAATGTTGGATGGGAGATGACTTTTTTTATTTCTACTTTCTGGTTCCATTTCGTCGCGTTACTATCGTACTATGAAAAGCGATTAAAGGTATAAATCTATAGCGAAAGCGAGTCTAGAGGCGAAGCACGGAACTGGAGAACTGCAATAGAAGAATTACGTTTACGCTAGTAGTATCTAGCATAATAAACTTCTCCAAGAAGATTACAAATATTAAACCGTTAAGCCGTGCATTCGTCCCAATGCTCGTCAATTCAGCCTAACAGTATGCAATCGTTTAAGCAAAACATGCTTCACTATTGATTTTGTGATTTCTTCTTTCGTGAGGTAAGCGATTGAAGAGAGTTAATTTATGAGTTTAATTTAATTCTAATTTTAGTATTTATAAGATATTATCAATTATTGACCTTACCCATTATTTACTTTTACCCTAGAAACACCAGAAAGTATGCAACATTTCTCTAATTTTAAGAACATTTGGAATGGTTTCAGTTTACTGTCGATAGTACGCAATTATAAAAAAAAACCCTCCTACATGCAAGAACTGCTATTCCTGTACTATGTGAAAAATTCATTAAAATAAATATTAGTATCGTTCATTCATAAATCATTAAAAAAATATAAAAATCTCTTTCCAACACTCAACAACCAGCTTAATGAAAATGTTATTTACGAATAGTGTAAAGAAAAGCTCTTCAATTAAAATCATTCCAGCTTTAGCACATGTAACATCCCAATTACGGACAGTTCTCTTTGATGCTGTTCTTACCGCCTTCCAGTGACTGTCAACCGGAACGCAATTGCGCACCCCCAAAACGGTTCATTCTATTCTCAATTTCCCGCGGATCGTGAATTGTAATTTTATTAGCAAGACCATTTCCCCGTGCCAGAAATGTAAGGCAAAACAACATTCCCGCTAATCACAGTTTATTTTATCTCGCCTTTTCACTTGCTTGTTTTTCCTTTTTTCCCGCGTACAAAAGTCACCCCGACCCTGCGAGGCGCGAACCCTTTTGAGATGGCTTCTTGAGTTGAGTACCCGCGTACCGGTTACACCAAAGTAAAGACATTTGCCTATGCTTTATCATCGCACCGGCAGACAGCAGAAAGCTATTTCCATTTCCGAAATCCAGCAAAGGTTTCCGTAACGACGGTTTCCATTCTTGGCAACCAACAACAAAAAAATGGGATCCGATAGCGAGATCGGTGTGGCCGGGTGTACCCTTGTTTTGTTCATTGTTGCATTTTACATTGTCCCTGATTTTTATCGCGTACTGAAGCGGTTTTGTTTCTCAAGAAAGTCTACCCCCACAGTCCTATTTACAGCGATGGTTAGATGGATCATATTTCCGCGCGTATACATATAACGGAGAATTGAAACATAAAAGTTCGTAAAGAGCAAAAATGCAGGCGATAAGCCAGATCAGACTGCCTCATGTTTGAGCAGTAAAACAAACGAAACGAAAGAGACAGAGAGAGAGAGAGGAGCAACAATTCATTAGTTTGAAAGCTAATTTTAAACCTCCGGAAAAAAAGAGGAAAATATTTGCGCAGTGCTTATCGAAGCAGCATGCTGCAGCATGGCCATATTTCTCCGAACCGATGACTGATTGCCATCAATCAAATAGATTCAACGCAATCGTTTCCGCCATATTTTACCTGCGAATCTGCTAATGCGTACAAACCTCCGGAGGCTTCGGACAGATGGAAATAAATAATTCCCCAAATCTCCAGGGATGGGAAGTACCTACCCGCTAACAACCCATTCCGGTGGGCCGGTACGGCCATCTCGGTAATCCATCTGCGAACGGGGCCGAAGTTCTCGGTGAGCACGCGGGATGTGTAACGCACGTAAGCAGCGGTGTTTGCCTACGTGTTGTGCTAAAAGTGGACGTGGCTGTGGGATAAGGTTAAATTTGCGAATCCTTTCACCCGGGAAAGTTGCTTCTTTCACACCTTCTTACACGGATTGTTAGACAATAATGTTCGCGGTGGAGCTGGGACGACTCGTCCTTTTTACGTTCGCGAATGCTCCTTTGCTTCTGGTTTTTTTTTTTTTGAGTGTTTGTTACATTTTCTTCGCTTTTCTTTCCTATTTCTGCTGCGTTCACTGTCGCTGACCCTTTTCTATCCACTTTCCACTTCTACTATCGATCACTCCATAATTCACATTCACTTCAAATCTTTTCGCTCTGTAGCACGCTGGAGAGCCCGGAAGGGAGAATGACATTCCCTGCGTGCCAGCAGGATCACGACCGGGATAAATCACGGCACCGATAATATTTAGGCAGCCCGGTTCGCATCCGTAATGTCCGAAATCCGGTCGCGTACACCCCCGCCAACAGTGGCACCGGTGGTGGGAGCATAAAAAAGAAGCACCAGCACAGTTGGTGGAATAGAATTGCCCGAAATTCTTGCAGCCGAAAAATGCAAATTACCAAACGCTCACGATCCCTCGAACCTCAGCGTGCTCGATTCCAATTTGTCAATCTACGGGATCCCTTTTTTCTGTTGCTTCAGTGTCCTTTTTTGTTGTTTGCTTTATCACGGTGTGTGCGTGTATTATTTTATTTTTTTTTGGTTTGGTTCAGCACACCAGATTCAATTTCTTTGCGCGTGGACGAAAAACTTCCAAAGGAAAAAAAGCGCTCCTGATTGCGTTACAAGCATTCGGACACACTTTATTTATAGTTCCTGTCACGTACCCGCTAAATTATAGGGCCTAAGAAAGCGGATGTACCTTCGGTCGCTTACTCGCACCACTCGATGGCTCGGGTCCCCGCTGTGGCCAACATTCAACAGGAGAAATCCATCCACGATCGAAACTCCATCACACCACCGTTGGCAGAATGTTTGGTCTCTGCCCACCACCTCCAAAAGAAAAACACCTTACCAGGTTGTATATTTGTTCCAAGATACAAAGAAGGACGCTCTCTTTACACTAATTTGCAAGCTTTCTTAAATGCGACTGTAAGAAAGAATTTTCGCACGAGTTCTATTTATGCACGCACAAGCACTACAAGCAAGATATCACAGACATTGAGTTCCACCGAATGCAGAACGAATGCAGACAGATGAAGTATTAGCATGCAAGTGACAGGAAGCATTCCATCCATCCATTTTGATTTGATTCTTCCCTCTCGTGGCTTTTTTGTTATCACATACGAAACGGCTTAAAACATAACACGCACACACACACATACATATACACTTCCATACACAAAACACGATATGCTTTTCTACTATTTCTAAAACAGGGACACACTCTCTACCGACTCGTGGCCCAATATGATGAAGGACACCATTAGCTAAGCTTTTGCACTGACATGCACACACACACATACACAGATCACTATGCACCGCACACACACACATTAGCACACATACACACGGGAGTTTATTCTGACTGACAGCGTTATCATTTCAATCTGTGGCAGCGTATGAATGCACCTGCACTACATCCGGGATTTGCACCTGAGTGCATTTGCGGAAACCGGACGTACCGGAATTACACGTTAAGCTCGAGCAAAAGCGATCTCCTCGGCAACGACGTGCCGGACACTTACACTACCGCGTGTTTGCGAGATGATTAAGTTTCCCGATTGAGCACTGCACTCCACACTGCGGTCCACAATTGAGCGTTAAATTGCGTGTGCTGCTTGATTTTTTTTGCCCCAACGGGCACGCGGGTTTCCCGTTTCTGCAAACAGCGCCCACCGACCTTCGAACAAATAAACCCACCGTCGCCGAGGAAACGGGCACGCGCTCGCTCACTCGCTTCTGTTTCGCTGCGCTGCAAACTATTTTTGGACCCCGATGCAATGTGGTGACCCTGTAGTGTAGTGCTGCCCGCAGGACCACCGTGCAGCCGTACCGTGGTCGATGGTTTCGCGCGCGCATCTACCCATCAACTGTGCTGCTGCAGCTCGGTGTGTGCAGCGGCGTATCGGCAACCGTACATCGCGACCACCGGTTGCACCAGCGAATTGTAACCCGGGCCTGTGCCGAACTAGCGCACACACACGCACACACACGCACACGGGGAACCGAACGTCCCGTCAGCCGGTCGGGATTCTATGCAGCGTGCGCGCCTGCGAAGCTTGATGAGTGACGGTATTGGGCCACCGTTTTTTTTCCCGTTGTTGCCGGAACGAAGAACACGGACACACGATACCGGCCCGACGGTAACTGCACGACTGAAACGGACGGCGAACGCGCTCGGTACACTAACCGCGTCGGAAAACTTGGCTGATAAGACACGTCGGAGCTTTTCACGCAACAACAACAACCATGCCATGCAACAGATGGCGGCAAAAGCTTCGGGCTAGAGGGAAAAGCTTTGCACCATGGAAACGCTACTACAAAATGGATCACGGTTGGAATGAGAAGGAGTGCTTTCTGTGCGAAAGAGAAGGCAGCAGCAGTATAGCGGTTCGTCGATTAACGAGAGTCGATGAAACTTTTCGCTGCTGGGGAAATCGGGTTCGTTAAAGGGAAATTCGTGCGACGGAAAGAGATGGTCCCGGTTAGCTTACATTTCTTTCCCTCCAACAGTACGTTTGGAACGAAATTTTGCGTAAGGATTTAATATTGCAACGAGGTTCCCCCTTCGCACAACGCTCGACGAAAGGAGAACGAACCGGACCTGGGGACGAACCGGCAGCAGATGTATTAGATTCGTTTGCTGAATCAAGCAACACAGACAGGCGGGCATGGCTGCTGCGCGTAGGCATCGTAGCCAGAAGATACCATCTAAAAATAGTGACACATTTCACGTACGATGGCGACCCTGCAGGCAGAGGGAAATTGGAATGGGAAGGTGCATGTTGGGAGGAATTAAATTGACTGATTTTGCCAAGATTTACCACCGTTAATAGAGCTGGGTTGTGTTAAAGCTTGGTGCAAACAATCGATCGACAGGTACGTGTGTGAGTGGTGAACATCTCACCACATCTTCACGTGCCGGGAGTTCTAAGTTTATGCATCGCTTTATGTTCGTTTAATATCGATAGGCAGCTCCAGAATTGGAACGTTCGTCCCAGTGAGACACGCCACCAGTTTTAACTTCCAATGTCAGAAATATTCTGCTTAACTGTCATTGCGTCTCGAAATCACATACCGGGCTATCAATTATGACAGCACATTTAGGATTCGTTATTCATCTTCTCTCGCTTTTTCAACACTCCGTTCGCACTGGGATGATGCTATCGTTTGACACACCTGTTTCCCAAACTCCCACAGTTTTCCGTGGCGTGCTCCGCACGTTCACCGCGTGCTGGGTCGAGCAATTTGTCATCCGTTTTGCTACGTTTAACTCGCTTTCCTGGCGTATCAGACGTGCGCCAGATGCGGGATCTGTATGCCATGGCCCCATGCGACGGGATTGCGAACAACAGGGCAACTTCGCGTCAAACTCATCTCCGTTGCTCCCTGGAGACAATGCCGGGTACGTTTGTTTTTCCCAAGCTAAGCAGGCTCAACAGGTTGCTGCGATACAATCGCTTTGTGTATCGTGTCTTTTTCTTCCCTCAACTCAGTAAGCTTTCCACAGTGAGGAGTAGCAAGAGCGGGCAGAAAAAAAGTTAAGCGAAAGAGACGATCCGATTTGCTGGAAAATACGTAGCACAACATTCCACCATCTGTTACCGCCGCGAGTTGGAAGATTACTTTTTCGTACGTAGTATACGCCGACCGTCTAGTAAACGCATATCCTCGTATCGTACTTGCCCGGAAGCAGCTTGTCGGTTCTTTGCCTTCTTTTCGGTGAAGAGTAAATACTCTTAACAGCTGTACCGTTTACCCGTGCCCTGCGGTGATGAGCTGCTGCTTTTCTTAATCGGGCCAGTACATTACGCTTCTCTTCCCAAAATAACAATCTAATGCCTAGTTGCAGATAGGCTACCTTCAACATGCTTTTTCCGGTCCATTTCATGAACGTGTGCTGCTGTGTCTTCGTTCGATATTTTTAAGGCACTGCCCGAAGTAAATCATCGCCACCTACGAGTTTTCACACCACCACCACCACCACCACCACCACCACCACCACCAAAGGTGCATCGGGAGAAGTCGAAATGCCTTGTAAGCTTTTGCCCTTTCCAACCTGTCCATCATGTCTATATGCCGGAGCAGATTGTAGCAAAATGGTGCGCCGTATTGCGTACTGTGCCGGAAAATTCGTGGTAAAAATACTTTACGGCGAGACCATCGCCGGAAATCTGACAGGTGAATTTGGAACATAAATTGTAACAAGTCGTGTAACGCCGTGCAAATGTCGGTATAGAACAGCGGCCAGTAGCCAATGCGTTTAAACGTAATATGGTTTAACCATTTAGGAGTTGTGTTTTCCTAGGTGTGTACGTTCTAATGAGATGCATTTTAACAGGACCAATTTGAACGTTAGTGGAAAACAGAATTCCAATTAACCGTTACTTCAAGTAACTACAGGTGCAACAGGCTCAGGACGTCGTTCATTTGATATTGCATACATTTAGGGGACATGGTGAGAGTATTATGTGGCATCGCCTCAAGGTATGCAATTTTTACCCATTAAATCCCAGCGTATGAAGTTTCTTTGCAAAATACTCCTTTTTATCAAACTAAGGCGTGCAGCTTGTATTAAATAACAATAGTTTATAATTTAAGGGTGTCATTAGTGCTCGAAATGTTACGTAGATTAAATTTTAGATGATTATGTAGTGTTTCGTAGTATCCAAAGTTAGGGTAAAATCGAGTCTCAAAATGAGCATAATAAATATCAAAAAGGAATAGTTTCATGTTTTCAATATTGTCCAAATTGGAGTGAAATGTTAATAAAATACGTTACAGTACGGGTTTTGCACTAAATTTCGAAACAGGCAATATAAAACTAAAAAATTGTACGGAAAAAGATTGTACGGATTTCTCGACATCTGACGATGGCTTAATGAAAACAGTATCCCAGTCCAGAAACTGTTATGAGATACATCTAGATAAACTATAAAATATCGTGCCATTTGGATTTAAAAGCTCTGCATTGTAATGGGTAAAATCATTATAAAATTGCAGTGCAGTTTTGCTAATGTGTAAGTAGTATTGTAAGCGTAATTACTAGAAATATTGCATCGTTAGGTAGAGACAGGGAGCCGAGTTAGCTGCATAATCAAAGCAACATCTAATTTACCTCATTTTATTCAGCTCAGCTCAGCAGCTAAAAACTAATCCGCCTATCATCCAACCACATGAGAACGCCTAAATGTATGCTATCATCGCTTCAAAATCGTAAGAAATCAGCTTATCCTACCGATGAAAATCGAGCTTGGAAAATCTGTCACAGTAGTATACTCCCATGTGAAGGCACACATTTCATGATACCTGTTGGAATTTTATGCAAAAAACCAACCACCGTCAATCAGATGTTCAATTATCCGCCATCCCAAATCTGACGGGCCACCATCGAATGGACTGTTTCGAATTTGTCATCCTTGTCGCATCTTTTTTGTACCTTTTCTCCAACACACATGCGGTGATATTGCTATCCGGTGACAATTCTCGTGTGTAACGATTCTTACGGTTTACGAGTTGTAATCCAATCTGCTTTCCAGCTTCAGGGTAACACCAAACACGTCCATGGCGGAAAACACGTTGTCCCATATTTTGCTTCTATCTTCAAGATGAACCTCACTTATGGTGAGGTTATGTTTGCTTTCCCCGGGCAAGGTGCACGACGGAAAGACGGTTTTATTGCAAAAGTTTCCGTGTGTCCAAAGGTCAGCCACGGGATGTGAAACGTTACGTGGTTGCACTTTCCCTTCAAGTGGGTACACATTCCGTCCCGTTTGCCATTTGTGCGAACGACAGGCTAACTTTAACAACTTCGTGTCGCTCGAGGGTCGGCTGTGTCAATAACGATCACGACGGTTGCCCTAGGAGTGAGGCGTGGGTCGACATTTGACTCTTCTCCGAACGCCATTTAGACGATTGAATTGTATGCTTACAGAGTACCGGAAACGATTTTTAAACCCTTTTCTATGTTCGATTTTACATTGTGGTGTGGAGCTGTGGACGTATTAATTTACACCCCAAAATAAGTAGAACCATTCAAAGTGTTCTAGCTGATAGAAAATATTTCTTGAATATTTTCACTCGAATAACCGAGTATGCCCGGGATAAGGCAAACTGCAAGGAGGAAATGCCTTGTAAAATTGTATACCGCTCGACACTACGGTGTCGATAATACGGCGAGAGCCGTCTTCATCGAATAAATAAAATAATAAATAAAAACAATTTTCACTCGAATGTAATGCCAACTCAATATACCTCCCGCTATCACTAGAGGAATTCTAGCTACACTCACCAGCAGTACAGCTGAGCGTCAAATGTTTATTAAGGACATTCCACAGCGAGATACTGGGAATGTTTCTGATTCCTGCTATGCAACCCCAAACCATGGATGTCATTACTGAGCTACGTATGCGGTAAATCTCCAGCACACTTTACAACAACTGTGTCTCCATCAGCGGCGAATCAAACGGTAGGCGGAGTAGGCGGCCGCCTAGGGCCTCGCCGTGTTGGGGGCCCCAAACAACTTGTGCCGATTGTGCGATTTTTGGAAATTTAGCAGCAGAGTTAATTTATAGCACAAAATCTAATTAAAAAGGTAGCAAATTGATCGAAAATATCCTTAGATTTTATATATCCTTGGTTAGATAATTTGTTTTTATTTGATTAGCTATATAGGATTAGCTACCCGTAGGATAGTTAGTGCTGCGTACGGAGGTTTGGTGGTCCAAATGAAATTTTTCCGTGGTCCTGTCTTGTGCAGACCGTCTGCGCTACCAATACACCATCTGGCCGCCCCGTGAACCCTTATATGCCCTTTAACTTCAACCTATTCATGTATTCCATTTCATGAACGGGATGTTTTCATCTGTTCGTAAATGATCCTACCGTTAGATGCTAGTATAGAAACCATGCTTATTTTCACTTCCGCAATATTCGCCAGCTATTGCCATTGCGATTCTCGTGGTGTGGTATTGTTTTCTCTCCCCGATTGAACCGTGAAAATGTCCAGCCTACGTGTTTCGAAACAGTACTGTGGTGGAGTATTGTGTTTAGTATTTGTTGGATGAAACGGAAAGCATCCTTCATCTCGCTCAAACTTTCCGTCGGCTGGTACGAAATTCCATACAAAACCAGCTGTTTTCTGATTTCGGATACCAGGAAAGCATCCACGTAAGAGGTAGCACCTAGTACAGCAATTTTGGTCGAAAACCGCCGTAAGGTATGCAATGTTTCAACATTAACTTTCCCGTTGGTCACACACAAAAATTTCTTCGAAAACTACCAGTTTTTGAATATATAATACCAAGAGAGCATCCACGGAAGAGGTAGCTCCTGGTACTGCGCCGGAAGGTATGCAATCAACTTGCAATGCAATGCGCCGTAAGGTATGCAATGTTTATACACTACCTTTTCATACCAACCAGCTGTTTTCAAATTTCCGATACCAGGAGAGCATGTTTTCCAAAAGGTGACAACTTCCTTCCCCCTCCCCCTCCCCCTGGCGAACAAAATGGCGGCCAAGACGGCGGTCAAGATGGCGTCCAAGATGGCGGCCAATATGGCGGCCAAGATGGCGGACAAGATGGCGGACAAGATGGCGGCCAAGATGGCGGCCAAGATGGTGGACAAGATGGGGGACAAGATGGCGGCCAAGATGGCAGCCAAGATGGCGGCCAAGATGGCGGACACAATATGGCGGACAAGATGGCGGACAAGATGGCGCACAAGATAGCGGACAAGATGGCGGACAAGATGGCGGACAAGATGGCGAACAAGATGGCGGACAAGATGGCGAACAAGATGGCGGCCAAGATGGCAGACTAGATGGCGGACAAGATGGCGAACAAGATGGCGGCCAAGATGGCTGACGTTTGAGGGGTGGTGGCTCGTGGGAGGTGAGTGGTGATCCGTGGAAGGTGGTTGGTGACCTGTGGGAGGTGGGTGGTGTCCCGTGGGAGGTAAGTAGTGACACGAGGGT
This sequence comes from Anopheles moucheti, assembly GCF_943734755.1. Taxonomy (NCBI): domain Eukaryota; kingdom Metazoa; phylum Arthropoda; class Insecta; order Diptera; family Culicidae; genus Anopheles; species Anopheles moucheti. The sequence goes on along the minus strand of NC_069140.1, from coordinate 33,768,973 downwards.
GGTGGGTGGTGACACGTGGGGGGTGGTGTCACGAGGGGGTGGTGACACGAGGGGGGGAGATGACGGCTAATCGACGGCTAATAGACGGCTAATCGACGGGTAATCGACGGCTAAAAGGCATGGAATTGGCATGGAATTGCATAAGAATTTGCGCGCCATCTTCCGCCATCTTGCTCGGCTGGTACCAGGTGTCACCTCTTGAAAAACATGCTCTCCTGGTATCGGAAATCTGAAAACAGCTGATTTTGTATGGAATTTCGTATGGAATTGCATACAAAGTTGCTCGCCATCTACCGTCATCTTGCCGCCATCTTGCTCGGCTGGTATCAGGTGTCACCTCTTGAAAAACATACTCTCCTGGTATGGGAAATCTGAAAACCGCTGGTTTTGTATGGAATTTCGTACCAGTCGATGGAAAGTTTGAGCGAGAGAGATAAGGGATACTTCCCATTTCGTCCATCTCACTTGCACTTGGGATTTGCAACTATCATCGGGAAGCGCCGAGAAGTGAGCGATGAAGGGAGAAGGGAGAAGAGGGGGAAAGAAGATGTCACCACTTGAAAAACATGCTCTCCTGGTATCGGAAATCTAAAAACAATTTTTTGCGTGGCTATGGTATAGTGGTTTTCACAGTTGACCAGTTGATTTGGTCATTGGAAAAATTTGTCAGTATTTTGTCAACTCTCGTGGCTCTGCACCTAATGGATAAAAGAATGCTTAAACCAAAATCAATTGTTGAAATAGTTCAGTAAGTAGAAGCTCACCACAGAAATCAACCGTTATTTTTTGTTCATCGCCTAAAACATCGACGTGAGCGAATGATCATGGAGGTAGTCTTTTAACACAAAAACTTGACCTAGCATTTTAGTTTTCAAATGCTAAAAGCTATGCAAATCTAACCGACTGTGCATAACACAAATTATTATTATTATATAAAATTTGCGTAGTTGGTTTAATGGGATACACAATGTTAAACAATCCACTAAATAATAAATAAACAAAAAAAATCGAGATTCACAATTTAGTAACTCGCTCATTCTGTATTGCAAAATGTATGACAGGTGATTACCCCTTACAATGCATCAGAGAATAAGCGATCTCCCACCAGGATATGCAATTTATACGCGGCATATTTACGTGGAATAATTTGATTGGATGAATTTTCCTCTGCATTCGGCTCCATCTGGGGATCATTCTCATTGATGACGCACCACTATCTGTGTTTGTCCCCGTGCTCGATGGTCTCGGCTGTCTTCCTCGGCGACGTATCTTAAACATACCATGAGTCCAACCGGCTTCACCCCGTGGAAACAGGAACGGGTACTGTAGAGGACACATCATCTGGTTGGTCTCATACACTGGCCTTAAGGATCCTGTAGCACGATGTTGCAGCACAATCTCCCGTGTATATTCCGTGCTACCGGTGATATCGTCACAAACACACATAACCCATCTCACCTGCAGTCGGTGTGTTGTTCCGGAACTGGTCAATACCTGGTTTACGTGAAAGGAGGCAAAGGCGCAGCTCATCGCGAACAGACATGCGTTCATACGTATGACTGAACATCCGTGTTAGGAGATTGTGTGTGATAAATACCCGCTGCAGGATAAACAATAGCGATTAACTTCACCACCAAATGCTGGTGCTTGAGTGTTTTGTTAAGTTAAGTTAAGATCGAAGAAGTATAACTGAGTGTTGCATGACAAATATCCCGGAAGCACAGCGAGCGAACCAATGCGATGGCAAAGTGTTCCTTAGAAGCTTTAGTTGTAAAATCCACCACGTGCAGCTTCTCTAAGCTGGCGCACGTATGATTGTAGCTCCATTTAGAAGAGTACAGGTGCAGTGGTAACTGGTGTTGGTGGTGATTTAGCCGGTTCCGATATTGTATTCGAAGATGGTGATGGCCCTGGCGGTCCATTTGAAGAAGATGATTAGGAACGGTCCAGCGGCGGATCAAACGGTAGGCGGAGTAGGCCCCTTCTCACTGCGCTTTTCGCCTTGTCTCATTTCAAGTCCCCTCAATGTTCCCCTTCCCTCCTGCATCGTTTTTGAAATTAGAGGCCCCAACTATAATTCCGCCCTGGGCCTCCAAGGGGATTGATCCTCCACTGGTCTCCATGGAAACCGTACCAATATTGCTAGGTTCGCTCTGCTGCAGGAAATAAGTTGGAAATGCATTCAAACCGTAAGCCTTTCGTTATGGTTCAGATTCGAGCATAATGCCTGCCGAGACAAAGAAAGAAATGCTTTGTTCGATAATGTTTCAGCGCGACAAGTGGGCGTTTGCGTTCGGTTTGGTTTTGCATTTACAACCGCCGAGGACATACACTGTCATCCGCATCGACAGTGCAGCAGATTCGCTGCACATGTAATGCAACAATAAAAATGGAGAACAAAGCAAGTGAGTTGTGTGGGGTTGAAGGCACTTCGCTCTGTAGAGCGTCGATGAAAGGGAATACAAACATGTCATCATACATAAAGAACACAATAAATTCATAATGATTATGCGCCATCCTCAATTGCAAGTGCAATTACTGCGTTTAAAAGTTTACATTGGCATAGAAAAGAGGTGAAAAAGTAAGGTTTGCAAACTCTCACTTCGCTTCGATGAAATGTTCGAGAGCATTCGAATTATATTTTATTTCATAGACCTTAGTTAGTTGGCATTTTTTGCGCATCAATGTGCATACACAATTCGATTGAATTTTGCAACAATTATAAACGTACGCTTCTCGATGTATAGCTCCCAATTCCCAGAAGTAAGCACGTTTAACCTCTGGTTATAAGTACATCGTAATTTAAGCGAAAGCTGTTTCAGTTTCAGCGTGAATAATGAATGGCTGCATTAAATGTAATGCCAGTTCATTAGCAAAATGAAGCCCTATTCTCTAAGTAGACCATATTGCAACCAAAATTGAATTACATGGGAGGGTAAATGCGCATGAAATTTCATACGAAATCAAATACGCCGTGCATTATTCAGTTCGCAATGTCTCTCACGAGTATTGCACAATTACGGAGCTTATCATTATAAACCATAATTGTATTTGCTTTCGTTTTGGTTGATATACCCCCTAAAGTTAGGCAATTTTGTAATAAAATAACATTTTGTCATGCGAAAAACTATTTGCATACATTTAGGCGTAACAAATTCAAGACTCAACTCGTACTTAACTAATTCGATCTGTTTCATTTATATTTGCGCTAGTTTCATTCTGTCTTCAACATCACTAATTCGCAGCGTCATTTGCTGTCAATCTCGCATGTGCCCTCTCCTCACGCTCGGGTTGGTGCGAACAAAAGGGTTATTATGTTACACTTATTAGCCGACTAATAACGGTTCAACACGTCAATGTTACTCCTTCACGATGCCCACCGGGACATTCCAGCAGGCAGCGGAGCGTATTGTTTGAGATAAACCAACACACCTCCACACTATCAGCCCCTGAACACTATCATGTACTGAAACATGGACGATATATGTTGCTGGCAAATAAGGATACTCAGCAGCACCGTGAAGCAGGACTACTAGCGTCGTATCGGTACATTCTTACGTACCCTGTCTCTTTAATATGGGCTGACCGTTCCAATGTTGCTGTAACTTAAGCCTCCCCCAACTGGTACGAAAACGTTCCACCAGGAATCTGTTGCTCCCGGTGACGACTAGCAGAAAAGCAAAATGCAATTTATTAATTCTTAAGTGGTTTCTCTTTCCGTTTCGTAGGCGTACGGTAGCGTCTTGCTAACCAACAGACAAAGGCACACGTTCCAGTTCTTGTGTAGCAGATTTTTTTTTCATACTTCCTTGTTTACTTCGCAACACTTACCCACCGTGCACCAAAAGACATTAAAGGTGGTACATGTGCGGTCTAGCAGGCTGACGCCCACCCTTAATGTTAGCCCAGCCCAGTCCTCCGACCGCAGGCATGGAGAGAAATATAGTTCTCAAACTTTGAACTAAACACTGCACAATGCACCAGCCACTGATCCCGATCCCGTAAAGGAAAGGGAAAAACTTTAGCCAAAGTGTAAACGCTACCCAACCAACTCGACATGTTGTCGGCCGTCGGTTAAAGGTGTACCTGTGCAATATACATGCACACACAGCAACCTAGCCGTCACGAACCAGCATACTGGCGAACATTATAAACCGCTACTCAACTTCCCAGCGCGGAGGAAGTTAATTTGTTGCGGAAAAGCTCGTGAAAGTTACCTGGCGGCAACAAATTACCCACAAGTTGCACAATAACTTACGATGCTGTTTGAACCGGTGAAAAAATAACAAACACATTAGCGCTTTTTCATGATGCAAAGGTAATCATTTTAAAGGTAAGCTGTAGGGACGTGTTTACATGCTTCACATTATGTTCACGTACTACGTAATGTAGGTTGTTCATAATGTTTCCATACCCTGCTTAAATTTGGGCTTAAAATGATCTTCTTAACAATGATGAAATTAAATCACTACCTTATTTGGTGAACTTTAATACTGGTTATTATATCAATCAGCAAATAGAACCACTCTGCCTTAAAACAGTGATAGTTCAGTTCTAAAGCAATACAACAATACGTACGAAAATTGAACAATGAACAACGATTAAAAGTCCAGTAAGTTAATGTGCCAAGAAAAGATGACGAGTTAAATTTTTCTCTTTCTCTTTTCCTTGCTTGATATAACGACCTTCTCAAGCTACATCGCGCCTGCCAAGTCTGGTTTACTAGACTTTATTTTACCACATAGCCGGATAGTCAGTCCTTGCTACGAGGAATTGGTCCACATGGGATTTTGGACCGATCCTGTTGTGTGAATACCGGCCCGGCTATCAATACACCACCGGGTCACCCCTTGATGAGTTAAATAAAACTTTCGTTTAGCACTACGTTTCACATTAAGATCAGGGTTTGGACTGCAAAAGCAATTTACTTGAATACTTAAATGGTTACTTGAATAATAATTATGATTTTAAGGATTTTGCAACTCAAATTTTAGGTTGCACATTGCAGCTAAACCCAAACACTTCCCTTATCGAGCTGCCCAATAGCATCCCTTATCGAGCTACCCAACAACATCCCTTATTGGATTGCCCGATAGGATCCAGATTACATCTCGATGACATTGATGTTATCTGGCTCTTATCATTTTGCCTAAAAAGGGATGTTATCGGGCTCTTATCAATTAGCTAAAACAGGGATGTTATCAGACTTTTATCGGTCTTCTTTGCCATGGAGAATGAGAGTTAAGGCCCCCTGAGGTTGAAAATACAAAGCTGGGGTCAGCGTGGTGCTCACGAGAAAATTTCAGATAATGCTGACCCGTAGGGGGGAGAAATTTTAGATTTTAAAATTAAATGAAATGCTATTTTCTTTTTTTTCTAATCTTTCTTTATGGTTCTTTCGAGTTTTCCATCCTCTCGAAAAAAGTTTGTGCTCTTGAACTATATATATATATCTGACGATGTATTTATTTGTTGCATTCCTTTATGCACACACTGTAGCAAGCAGATAATCTTTTCAAAAATAACTTTTGCTTTTTCAAAATTAATCACAATAAATATAAACGAAAAATTATCAAAACACAAAAAATGTTCTCTCTTTCTCACACACTGTTGCACAAGGGAAAAGCTTTTTACAAACAATAGCTCCATCTTTGAAGCGATACGGCAACTACGCTGAGAAAGCTTTTTTATGCTTTGCCATGCCAGGCGCAGCATACATTCCGATGGTTCAACAGGTCCCATGCTGGATTGCAAAACATAACTTTTAGCTGTCTCTATTTCTCTTTCTCGTTCCCTCTCCCTCGAATCATGTTTACCCCTCTATTGTTTTCCTGTTGCTTCTAGCGTTTCCATCCCTTCAAATCTCTCACTCTGCGCATTAGCTCACGGCGGGAAAGCTTCCTTTCTCACTCGCGCTACATCGATGGAATTAAAACCGGTTCCGGCACGAGCCGTACCATCGTCGCAGGCACCGCCACACTTGACGCAACAGTGAGTCTACCACCTCCCTCACACGCACAGCGCGATCCGCTGGAGGTGAAACGTACGAACCGAAGGAGAATAAACCCCCAACAGATGAGATTTGATCGTTGTACGCGTCGGATGTGTGACGGTCGGGTTCCCTACGCAGCTCGTAACATAGCCACCCTTAAGCCGTGTGCGTTTTGCGGCCCTTCTAGGATTGTGTCGGATTGATCGGCGATTCACGTGCCCGTGTGCCTGTGTGTTAGTGGCGAAGAAAGAGGGTGCGCGCGCGCGTGTGTGTGTGTGGGGTGGGGAGAGGTTTTTGTGTGGTGTTTGAAAAGTCCTTAACTGCAAAAGGATTACAGCGAAAAAGTGCAACTTTCTGCCCGGCTGCACCACGTGCATCCGCTGGATTTCCATCCGCAGTGTACCGTACGTTTATCCTCTCTCACCAGCCGCCATACTTCGAAAGAAAGAGAAAACGAAAGAAAGCGTTAGAACGGAGCGAAAGCGGACACACGACCACAGCGAACCCGCACGATCAGTTCGTTGCGTGCGGCATCATCGGATCTTCGGGACCCGCAGTTGCACGAAACAATCCACCCCTAAAACGGAAGGTAAGCACAGATTGTTTCACCATCGGAAGCCCCTTACCCCTTTGGGGGAGTGAAAAGCATCAACAAAACGGGGCGCGAGCTGGGTTTGGGGTGGTTCCGAGGGCAGCATGGCGGACGGGGTTGGCAAACGTCCCGGCAGAGATTAACTCAAGAAGCTTAGCGTTGCGAACGAACCCAACTTTTCGTCTAGTGGTTGTAACCTTTCGTGCGGTAAACGGTAAAACGATAAAATGGCGCCGGGTGAAAATAGCAAAACAGCCATAAAAGAGCGGTTTTCCGTGGCAGCTTTCGCGTAGCTTCTGATTGACTTCATCTCAGTTGTTTTTTGACCAGGGACAAGACACTTGCTGAAGTTGAGCAAATGGACAATAAATCACACGTGTTCCTTGTATAAAATGGTCACCTTTAAGGTTGACATTTCTCAGAAGGCATTTGTCATTTTACTCCGCGAAAATGAAGTCCCACATCTCAATACTGCATTGGAAAAAGACGTGCACTGACTTGATGGACGTGTTTGGCGAGTGTAGGTGTGTGTGTGTGTGTGTGTGTGTGTGTGTGTGTGTGTGTGTGTGCGTACACATATTCACTTTCCACCGGGCATCTCAATTTCACTGCACCGACAGCGACAAGCCATTTTGAACCATTTTCCCCCTTTTAAACACCGTCTTCTTTAAGTCGTGTTTTCCCCATCGAAGTTGCGTTTCACTTACTGACCATTAGATGATCGTTTTCTCATCTTCCGTTTTCTCTTATCACGACGATCACGAACCAGTTTTGCATCTTTTTTTTCTCCTTCTTCGTCTTCTTCGTCTTCTTCGTCTTCTTCTTCTTTTTCTTTACCCACACCCCACACTAGGGGTGGGTGAAAAACGAAAGATAAGCTGATATACCTGATCCTATAACAACAACAAAAAAGCATTTTCCCTCGCCACGCTCTCGCCCCAAGGCAAGGTGATCGTCATTTGATCGGTGAAGTCACCCTTTTCACCGCCATAAACAGGCACACGATTGCTCATTCAAGCATGCTGACAGTTTTTGTTGGTGGACGTTACCGAGAGGAAGGAAAGACACCCTAAGAGACACTTTCCGGTGTTTCCACTATCTGTAACACGTGATCCATCAACACAAGGGATCTTATCTAATATAAATTAAATTAAAAATTCCTCCCTCGCTTCAAAACGCTAATTAGGTACACTTTACCCGTGCAAAACTGGATCCATACTCAAAGCTGCAAATTAATATGAAATAACGACGGGAAGGGCAATTTTGCCGGCTAACGAACATGAAGGTGCTCATGTAATCTGTCGGCCTGTTGTCGTGTTAAGCACTGTAGTTACGCACCTTTTTTTCCTAACTAGCTTTATGCATGTTGGAGCTATGGTGTTTTGCCTTATTGATTTCATGATTGATTAGCAGTTTAAGGCTCCTAACCCCCCTTTTAAGGGCACAGACGGTCATGCATGTGAAAAACAGACCGCTTGGTGGAGTTGAACAACATTGTTAAGCGGCCGTACCGATGCTTACGCTCCGTCCAAATAAATGCGCACAAACTGCAATCGCGATAAAACGTACTCCAGCAAATGCGATACGCTTCCCAATCCCAGCTCGCTGAGACACTTGCTGTGTTAAGATGTGACCGGATGTGAGTCAGACCCTGGATTTTGCCCGTAGCCCGAGCCCGGCCGGTCCGGATAGTAATCAAAAACAAAGCGACAAATCAACGCCGGAAACAGTCAATAGGGTATTTGTTGCGGCAGTTGCCAACTGTTGCCGGCCGCGTACCAAAAACCTCATCACCAGCGCATCTAAAAACCCACCGGCCATAAACCGCACCGGGTCGAAATTGAATAAAATTATTCAAGACACTGCGTCACAACAATGCGCGATGCGTGTGTAACATTTCTTGCTGCTTCTTTTCCTTCATTCGTTTTTATTTCTCCTCACAAACACACACACACATACGCACTCGCGCTTGCGGTTCTAAATCAAATCGTACCGTTTGTGTTGATTTTTTAAATTCTTCCCCCATGCTGGTTTGGACGCTGGCGATACGTGGCAATTTCGGTGTGCGGTTGCTGATGAGACGATGACCGATAAACAATTGCCTAAATTAATTAATTGATGCGCTTTTCGCGTGCGTTGCCACTGCGCCACTGCTGACTGACCGGAAGTGGTGGAAAATGGCGGTTCCGCTGAGTGGCTCTGTCATGTCGCGCTGACGCCGCTTCCGCATTTCGGGGGTTCGTGACGGAGTTCGTTTGTCGTTGGTCGTACCACTGCCGGCTTTTGCGGCGGGGACAGTGTTCGGGAATGTTTGGTAACAAGGAACTAAACGCACACTTTACTGCACGGTGGTGGTGAATTGTTGCTACGTATTATGTGAACGTGAAATAAGCCACACAAATTGGTACAATATTTTGGATTTGATCAAAACCACCAGCACGTTGTTGAAGTCGTTTAATTTTCGTTTCATTTTCTTTTTCGTTTATAACTGAAGTCGTTTAAAATATTCTAGTTTTATTAGAATTCTTCAAAAATATACATTGTACTTAATAAAAAACACGTAAAATACTGCAATATTTTACATAACGATCTTCATGATCATACCCTGCTCTTTAGGTGCAAGAGTTCATAATTTTATAATAGCAAAATGCTACGAGAACCCCCGTCCCAGTTGGGATTTGATCCATAACTTTCGAACACTGAACTGACCACAGCATCACATGATCGACCTGGGTGATATCCAATTTTTCCGATTGTTTTTGGACATATAAATGCTGAAGGTACATCTGACTCTTGGCGATGTTATTGCCTTGTGAGTTAAGGTATAATTTCAAGATGTTGATAGCAACATGTTTAAGCTTTCCAAAATTAATTGGTCCGTGTTCCTTACTCATTCTTGTTTCACTCATGTGAGTGTAGACCAGTTGATGATGTTTTGTCGTGTCATGCCTGTTTATGGATTGATCTGGTCACCGGCAAGATCAGGATACCCTTCCGCATTGGTTCGTTCTTGTTTCGTTGATATACACCCCGTACAGTTCTTGTTTCGTTGATATAATAAAGCCAAATGAATAGTTCTCAGCGTAGTTTTTCAATCTTTATCACTCTAACACTAAAAAAAAAACAGTTGGCCATTTTGATGCGAGTAGGATACCTTCAATAGCTTCATTTTGTGTAACTTTGTTGTAATATTGTTTTTTAATATGACAAATGATGTTTGAAGCAGCTCTTAACTGCTTTGCTGTTTTAAAACATAAATCTCTATTTTCATGAGGCAAAACCTCAATAGAAACATGAGAAAATTTGTTAAAAATCCACGGTGATTTGTAAACATTGGCTCTCACCAAAAGTGCTCCACAGCGAGATGATCTTATGGTTGATACATCTCAAAACAACATAGATGACTAGGATATGATTCAGCGCTGTTTTTCGGAACTCCGTATCCCCATCATACACGCGCTAACACGCGAGGAGAAAACAAATACACTCACATACACACCAGCATCTCGCACACCCGAACGAAAGGCCGATGAAAACCTGTAGCTAAGCTGGCCAAAACCCCCAGGGAAACACCGACGTGTTGTTGGTGCACCGGACCCGCCGCTGTCCACCGCGCACAGAACGAATGTTGACCGATTTCCCTGTGTCCAAAAAGTATTGGCCTCACCGCCAGTAACACAGCATCACCAAACCGGCAAGCAGCATCGCCTGTGGACTCGGACGCGGTCATAAAATGTGTTTGCCGAGGCAGATGCCTTTCGGGAACCGGTTCTCGGGCTTGCGTGCCCCGTTCCCTGAGGATCCAACCGGTGGTGGATCGCGCGGTATTTCGCTTTAATTTCCACCGTTTGTGTTTTTGTTTGTCAGGAAAGAAGGTTATGCTTGTGATCTTTCTTTCTTTTCCTCCATTTTTTGTTGTTGCTGGTGTTCGCCCTATTGCTGCGAAGCTTCTGCCTGCGTTCGTTCGTGTTTGACCCTCGTCTCGTGCTCGGTTGCGGCTTCCAGCTTCAGCGCGTTCTTGTGCCTGATTCTTTCCAATTCTTACGCCCTTTGCACACGCGCTTACCTTTCGGGCCGGACAGGTTAGCCGGACAGGGTGAGATTTTTCACTCACCCTCTGTCGCGCTGTTTCGCTTTTTCGGCCGGAATTTGAACCTCGGCCAGGGCAAGGGCCTTTAAGCGCGTGTGGTGAAACGCGCACAGCTCACGGCACGCTGGACACGATAGTGCGAACGTTAAATTTTCGAACCTCAACGGAACGGAACGGATGGAATGCGGTGACCCCACACGGCCGGCTTTGAGGGGTTCGCTGCTGGCCGGCCCATTTGTCATACCGCTCGAAACGGGATGAAGCCACTTGCTGTGCGATCGTGTTGCATTATGCATCATCCCATCGATTTTGGAATGCCGCACGTCAAATGCTGCCCGTGTCGGACGAGAACTGATGTCACCTTCCTAGCGGGAAGCACACAGCACAATCTTGTAAGAACGGTGTATTTGTTTTAATGCCGAGTCTCGCATCAACGGAATGTGTAGGAATTTTAATGAAATTTGCACCTCACAATGACCGCACGGCTGTGTGCGAATGCATCAATCAAAAGGTCCACCGCATCTGGCCCCGGGAAGAAAAACAAAAGCAACCGTCAGCAGCACCTCACTCTCGGAACCGGCTTGCGGGCCGACGATCGACGATAATGTCATGCGTTTGCTCACCGGACCGGAACCGGACACCGGGCGGGTTGAAGCCGTGTTTGCCGCGAAAGTACACACCCCGGGGGAGAAATTTTTAAAACCCCCGAGAAGGTGAACGCCTCGCGAACCATGGGATGAGACGGGCCCACTTTCTCTTTCCACAATTGCAGGCCACGTCATAAAATATATTTGACCAACTGTCACAGACCTTGGCGCGCGTAGAGTGGATCACGCACGCCTGTTCAAGTGTGAAGTAATGTTTGGGGCTAAGCTGTGTACGATGCTAATTTGCATACCCGGCTGCCCAAGGCAGGCCTTACATTTACAGTTTTGTTGACGTATTTGCGACGTGATTTTGCCGTTGCCGAAAGCTTACGGCCAGAAGCGGTCCCTTACCAAAACGGATGCTGAAGTCATCGGAAAAGCAAATGACCCTCGGGCTGGGTGGCCGGATTTGGATTGCCGACCAAATATAGCAATCACATTGATGATTCATTTCAGGAATGGCCCGAAGGTTGCTTTGGTAGAGGGTTCATATGCATCAGCATGTGGCACTGGGCGACTGCGGTGGGCAGCCTCTATAAGGCGCATAAATCAATTAGGTCCCGCGTCCCGTGATTGATGCGGTTAGGTGGGTTATTATAGTAACAGGCTTTAAAGCGATCTAGGAAAGAGTTCATTAATTAATCTTATTGTTGAGCCGTGTTGCTTTCAGTTATGCACGCACTCCGATACAGCACATTACCTTGCGTCATTATTCGGAAAAAACTGAGCAAGAGCATTTTTGTTCCTGTATAATATTCATTTCCTTTTCCATATTTTACTTTTACTTTGAAAAACATTTGCTATGCAGAGATCATCCTAATTAAAAAAAAACTGTTTAATATTTAAGGCGTTAGAAGTTTAAATTTTAAAGCAAACAGTTTGGTTTTACAAAACGGAAGATAGTCATCCATGGTTTAAAGATGTTTTTGGTGCTAGCTTAGCAATAATTAAGGAAAGTATCTCACGGATTGGCTTATCGATTCCTATTTCCAACCAAGCAATATTGGTTCACCTTCCTAATAAGCAGTTAAATACAATTTGAAATATAAGCCTATATGGGCAGCATGATCTAGTAGATCGTTTGAGCCAAATAAGAAGATCTACGGCGGGGTTATGTTCACATCTTTCCAAAACTAATTCATTTTCCCTGGAAAAACATATTTTTCATCTTCACCTTTTCCTTCGCAATTACCACACTTTGCGCAATGACCAGCAAAACGTTCTTCTATTACCACACAAACACACGCCCACTAATCGTTCACACCATCAAAAGGTGGCATTCAATCTTCCGTCCACCGACCGAAGAAAAAGCTTACACCTTCCCATAGCGACCAGCACACGCTTTACATTCAAACTTACATGAACCTTAGCCGGTCGGAAAATGGGACCACCGACGGGTTGCAAACAAACTGCACTGTTAGATAATGCGGCGTGTATTGGCCACATACAGACACTCCACACCAGATGATTCCGGGTAGTTGTCGGGCCGGCTGGAAAACCCATTCCCCGGTTCGAACGGCAGCAACCGTGCTGGACGTGTTTTCAGAAGACGGAAAAGCCCGAAAGCATTGGTAACATTTGCAAACGAACCACTCGAAACCACACGCAAGTGCTATCGGCGGTACATGTTTCGGACCGTTTCACTTTTTTTTCACCTCTCCCACGTGGCTTTATGTGGTGCGGTTCGCCATTTCGAGAGTCCGATTCCGGGCAGCTTTCGTAACGTAACTCGTTTGGTTGATTTGGTTACATTTCCCCGGGTACCAGTTGTTAATCCATTTTATTGAAGTGTGATAATTTTTCACCTTTCTTTTTGTGAAGCCCAGTCCTGTTTTTTTTCCTCTAGCTGGAACTAACTCCCAGACACTATTTTCCTATCTTTCAATTTCTGACCAATATTTTATTATTATTACATTCGATTTCTTACACGGAGAACGGAGATGAAATTTGATACTAATTTTTGATTTTTGATTTCTTTTCATACAAAACTTTACCACGCTGTCGGGCATTTCTCATCGATCTGAACGAAGCCCTTCACACTGATATTGTTTCGAACGTTATTCCCCCGAATTGGGTGGAAATCTTGTAATTATTGCGGAAATGCTTTTCAAGCTAAGTTTCCCCAATTTTATCTCCAAAAACAGGAAAACAATAACGCTGCCCGAAACATCACACGATCACAACGGTTGTAAGCTTTAACGTCGCTTGGGAAATGCTGACGATCGAATCGAATCGTGAGTTTTCCCATCAACCGATGGTTTTCCCCGTTCCTTCCCAATTCCGTTCCCAGCTGGCTAGAGACAGCCTTTGTCTAGGCGCACCTACCAACCACTACCGCAAGGAATGGTGGTGGAGGGGCTGGTAATTTATGATTCTGTCGAAGGGGACCTTCAGCCGCTGATCGGCGTTTGAATCCGAGGAAGGAATAAAGACCCCGTTCGGTCTCCACTAATGGTCGGTTGTTGCTAATTTCCCTGTCCGGTTTGCTCATCCCAAACCAAACGATCGACCGATCATCTACAGCAAGCGACGAACACGTTCTTCTCCCGTCGAAGCATCGGGCGATGACGAGCGGCAGAACTGACTGTCGACATTTTCCAGCTCAAGCTAAATGTCAAACGAAGCGATTGTCTAACACACCGCCACGGCGATGCACTTTGCTGTGGTATGTGCAATTATGCCACAAATAGACATACTTTCGAGACGAACCGAACGTTCATTCTTAGCCGTTTACTGCAGATCCTTCTAGGCCCGCTCTGCTAATGTTTGCTATCGTTATTGGGTCATTGTCAACACACGACAATTACCGTCTCGTTAAATAGATATCTCGTAAATAGATAGCTCTCCATTTCGAAACCCAGTTTTCCTCACAAGAGCTTTTAAAAATTTCGGTCAAAAGTTTTAAAACTCTCTAGTAAATGCTTTACGAGCTTTAAAAAACCGAAGCAAAACATACCAAACAAACTACGCGTTACGCGCGGCCTTGAAGCAAAACAAAAGACATCAATGCGCAAGAACGAAACGAACCTCACTGACAGCTGGCGTCATGCAGTAGGCATCCGAATGCGATTCGAACGATCGTTTCTTCACCACTTACCATCTTCATGCTTTGCTATGCAACAAACTTCCACTGGACCGATCTCTTCTTTCTTCACTCCCACATTGCTAGGTAGTTTGGTATTATGTGCAAATGAGTGATAAATCAATGACGCTCAATCAGAGACAAAAACCCCGGGCTGAGTTGGAGTTGGGTTTTCTTTTGTTTCCTTTTTTTTTGTTCCTTGCTTACGCTGCCACTGAGTGTTCATCTCGGCGCCTGACCTGAATACATTGTTTACCGTGTTGCGTGGGTGTCCAAATCTGAACCTCCGACGGAGGAAACGCCACCAGCCTGCCAGTGCTGGCAACCAGCGGTGCGCAAATGGAATGCAAATAATTGCAATCGATGCGATTACGCAATCACCGATCGGAGCTAGCGCCGTCCCAGTACCACACCGTAACACCGGTAGGGAAAAGATGATCGTGCGATCGACTGCTTTGACTCACACCCGTGTACCGCCCATCAATCGGAACGGTTCGTCTGCGAGTTGCAATATTCGCGTTGCCTCATCAGCTTATTTCGGGCGCTATTTCTGCGACTCTTTGCGGGGTTTCCCAGACCTTCGGTTGACCCTTCTGACGGCGCTCGGAATGACGCATCGTCGTTTCCATTCCGTTGTATCGCTTTTTTTTTACGAGCGAGCTTTAACAAGTTGTGTCAGTCATGGTTTATCGGCGAGACGGTTCACAACTAAGCGAAAGCCAATCAAGGGTAACGTTGAAGGTGGGTGCAAAAAGTTGGTGCAAACTAAACCGGAACACCGGTTGGTGAGTGGTATTGTACACGTGGCTGGGACGTATTTTTTATTACCTTTGCATCGTGCTAAATCATCCATTGCCTCGAGCGCGAAAGTGAAACTTACGCCGAATTTTGTGATCGCGAGTGTAAGCGGGATGCTGTTGCTGATTGAAATTGGAAGGTGTTTGTCAAGCGCAAAATATAACACACACATCCGCTTGCTGTCTTTTTCCATTGCAACGAGCCTCGTTTGCTAATGAGTTAAGATCGTATATTTCGAAACGGGGCAAAGGAAAGGATATTTTTTTATGATAGATCAGATTAACGTTGAAACTGGCATCCAAAACGACCAAACTGAAGAAAACAATAAACAACGAATGGTGGGGCCCATGTGATGGGAGATCTGTTTTGTGGAAAACTATCCAGAAGAAGAATGCTAATAGCCATTCACAGCGGTCAGCTTTCATTTTCGTTTCTGTCCATTCAACGATCGCGCTTGTTTTTGCTTATTCCATTAAATTCAATTCCTTCGAAATGACAATCTTCCTAATATATCTGCTTTTTGTTTTGTTTTATTTGTCTCATACACAGGAAAGCCTGAAAAAAATACTTTCATCCCAGCCGAAACCTAGTGGTGTGATTTTACATTGAAAGCGAACTCGAAAGCGACTCATCGACCGGGACCGGCCACAATGGAAGAAATGACAATCGTGTTCCGCGGTAGCCTGTGAAAACTACGTGCCCCAACAAGCGGGTGTGCTCGGGAGAGCTTTGGGGGGTGTGAGAAAATAAATACCCTACCCGAGTGCGTGAGAAAGGGAAATTTGTCGATGTGTAAGCCAAACAACAAAAAATACCAACAAAGTGGAAGGAAAATTTGTGTCGTTGTGTTTTCCCCCCTCATTGGTTTTATATTTCCGAGTTCCCCCGGTCAGTGAATGGTGATGATTGAATTAATTCGATGTAGTGGATCGTAATCCTGTTGCACAGTGCAGTGACAAGAAAGGAAAAATTTAAATGCAATAGAGGCGAAATCAATTACAGTTGTTATACGAATCGTGCCAATTTAAACGTGACAAGTGATCAGTTGTGCGTTGTGCGTTAATTTGAAGCTTACGGGAAGCTTCGATGGTAAAGTGTCATCGGCGGTTCCACGATACCAAAATGGGTCGAAAGAAGATCGCTAAAATGGATACGTTCAAAGGCAGTCTGGTGCTCCTAATAGGGATATGCTTAATGAGCTGTACAACCCTGGCACAGGATGCAGAAGGTATGTATCAAGATTAGAATAAATTAACCAGCTTTTATAGCACACGGTAAACGGAAGCTCCAAAATATCGGTTAACATCATAGCGTTATGACCTCCTATGTTACATCTACCATTACTGACTTGCTAGACTTTTTTTTACTTCGTAACTGATAACTAAGGATGAACGTTTCGAAATAGAGACAGTATTGATTCTGTTAGGCAAAATTATCCTCTCTACTAACGCATTATTATTAAAAAAGGTGTATTTATTAAATTAAATGAACCAGCCTATCCGATGTTAATTTAAGAGTGCCTTTAATGTCAGGAATACTTCGTGAGTTAATTTGGACTTTTATGTAGTGTTTCTAGCGTCCAAAGTTCGGGAAAAATTTAGATGGAAAACTGAAATTTTAGTCGCATTTCTGAATTTACAAAAAAAGGCAATTTAACTTATTCTATATTGATTTACTTTGTGATGTAACTATGAAAGACATGCTTTGCAATATATTTTTGAACAAAATTCGAAGCAAAACAAGTTCGTGTAATTTTGTACGTGGAACTGTAATTTTTATTAATAAAATTTCAAATTTTTCCAAAAATACGTTACATTTTAATTTTATTAATTTTAATTCATAAAATGATACAAACGTACTCTAATTGATGTAATAATATCAATTATTAATGTGCTTTTTATCGCAGAAAGAAGACATCATTCCCTGAATACTAATTACAAACGATATTACAAAGGGAATTCGCGTTACGCGAACTTCTCTGGCACGCATTATTCTCGTAACTCGGGAAAAGACTGTAATGATTCCTAGCAGGATTTAATCAGTGCATGATCATGAATCTTAAAAGATCAATGAACATTCAACAATCTACAAGAGCTCACGAATCATTGAGAAGTCACGAATCGTCGTGGATACATAATTCCACAAAAAATATCCCTCTAAGGATTAATTAAGATTTTATAAATCAAGGAGAATTCATAGATTTTCAAGAATCAGAGTTTCGTAATGATTAGTGCAAATATTTATTCAATTTCACGAATCTAAGATAATATAACGCATCGTAGCACTAATGACAACTAACTAAAACTAACGCCCAATGAAACGAAAAAGGCGAAACATTCATCTACAACAACAGGAAATTGAACAAAACCAACCACAAACAGAAACAAACAACAGGCACGAAACGTAAAACAACCCCCATTTTCTCTTAGCCACCGTTTTGGTCGGTGCTAAGCCGAATCTGAGCGACTCAATCTAATGATCAATCAAATCGAATTACAACTCTCATCAATTCATGTGAGTGAGTGTGTGTGTGTGTGTGTATTTTTGTCTTTTTTTTTCCTCAAAAAACATCCTCCCCAACCTTCCCCGTTCTGGCCATCTTTCGGAGCATGTTGAACAATAATCAAAACCAAAACATCATTACCTTTGCCACAGTTGTCTCAAGATCCAATTCAAGCCGTTGGCCGATGGTTGGGTCGTAACGGGTTCGGGGTGCACGACACGCGCAATAGTAACCCTGGGAAACCGTTTTCTTGCCAACACGGCGATGTCTGCGCGGTTTGGGAGGACGGTTGTTCAAAACGAAGAAGAAGCTAATTACAATTCCAGTTCGTGATGAGTAGGAAAATTCCTATTGAACGTTTCGTTTCGAACCGATCCAAGAAGTTACCATTGCACGTTGGGGTTTTGATTCTGTAAACTGGCCCTTCCAATATGTCATACTGCTGTAGGGAGGGCAGCATGAGTAGTATGAGTTTGCCACACAACGCAGTACGCAACCTTCATCTTTACGGTTGGTAAACAAGCGTTAAAGCTCAAGGATTACATTCAAACCGGCAAACAAACATACATGTCTGGTGAACACGGTGAATCATCGGAAGACCTTGCCCAATGCAGCAAACAAACTGTTGTTGTTCGATAAACTGCACCCAGGCTTAGCATGAGGTTTCACGTTAATGAAACGATCATGTGCCAATGGGGCAGACACTTTAGCAGCAGTAGAAAGCTGCACCACATCGACCGGGTGTGGAATCGAAGGGAAAGTCCACTATCAAATATGGTCCGTGGTGGTGGCGTACCGCCATGAGCATTCTTCCCACACGCACGGGCAATTTAGTCCGGGTGATGGTGGTAGTACAGCCCGGTAAGTAGGTAAAAAGCACAAAACACAACGAAGACACTTTCCCATCAAGTGCTTGGAGCATCGTTGGCCGGAGCGTGGCGTCCCGGGTCCGGGACAAGTTAATTTACACCGGACCAAGAAGAATGACAGATTAGGCAAAATTGGTATCGAAACCTGCTTCAGCGCGGAGGGCCGACAATGGTTCAGCATTGCCACATCCTTCGCGTGGGTACGAGCGCACACATGGGGCTGACGGTGCGAATGTAGGACACACCATCATCTCCTCTGATGCTTACGTCTAATGGCGTTCATTCGTTCCCCCTTTTTTCGCAGCTTCGGCACCAACAACGACCACAGCGAACGGTGATCTCACGACGGATGCTACCAGCACAACTGCAAACTCGATAGAGCCCTCGGAACCAACAACGAACGGGTCTCCACTGGAGGTACTGCCATTAGCGACAAAGTCCGCTGATAGCAGCGAATCCATCGCTGGAACTGATCCGCCCAAGGTGCCGGAAGATGCCACAACCACGCAACAAGCTGCCGACTCATTGCCGGCTAGCCCGGTGACCACGAGCACACCCAAGCTGCTGGAAACCAGCACATCATCCGAGGTCAAGAGTACCGAGGAGAGTCTCGCCATGATGCCCGACACAACTACCGTCCAGCCAACGCAGGCACCCTCCACGGTGGAAGCCATCGTCACAACGTTCGCCGCAAACAAGTCAGATGTTTTGCCGACCGCCAAACCGGTTCTTCTGCACGTCAAATCGCCCGAAGAGGAGGCGAACGATCGTACCGCGGAGAATCCACCCTCGATACTGAACCACTTCCTGCCGAGCGGCGAAAGTTCTTCGGAGGAGCTGCTCAAGATGAGCGATGTGCGCGCGTCGGCGGAGGTGCGCGGCCGCGCGATCAGCTTCGGACCGAGCGAACCGATCAATTTCGTTACCGCACCGAACCTTGTCACCACCGTACCGCCACCGGTCACCGGTGAGGGTGCGCTGCTGAAGACTACGAAACCGCCGCCACCGTACGATGATCTCAGCGACATCAGCATGGAGTCGACGGATGCTACCGAGCCGAGGGGAGAGATGGGAGCGGCAGAACCGGAAGGGAAATCCATGGAAATGTTAACACCGGGTGAATGTATTTTCAACGGCATGGAGTACAAGGTAAGCGGGTGACCAAAATTTCCCTCCCCAAGCGCCACTGGAGGTGATTGCGCGATGACAGGTTTGTGAGTTGCTAACAGTCGTTGGTAAATGGTTTGTTTTGCGGGCCTAAAGCTCGCGGGGTGGCGATGCTTAACCGTGCGTTGAAAGTGGTGCACCAGTTTGATAGAACAAACTGTACCGGTGACGGTGATGACGGACGGATGTTATGAAAGTTCTTCCATCCACACAAAACGAGTTAACGAGTTCCGTTGCCGGTGCGTGACGTTAGTTGACATTACGTTAGTAGAATATGTTACAATTTGATTGCCTCACACTGATTTGAATAAACTGCTGGTTCGTATGAATTGCGGCAGCTATCTCAAGCTACCTGAGCACTGTACAGTGGTAAATTTGATTCAGATTCATGGAGCTTAATGAATCTATCTGAATCTCTAAACATTCGTGAATCGTCATATATTTATGAATCTCTCCGAAAGCTTGATTTTAAGATCGTTTCTATTCGCGTTGCTACTGAAATCTGAATTTGTATACAGTTTGAATAACTATAAGTAATGCTAGCAATCGATTGCGTACATCGATTGAGCAGACTGTTGATAACTGATAACTGATTTGATAACTGTGATTACTGTTTCAGTTTATAATGCGTACATGCCACTTTGCGTTCGTTACCAATAGCAAAAATGAAAAATATAATTAGGTATTGTATAATTCACATATTTTAAACTCAACTTCCCAGAATTCATATCAATAAAACATATACGAAAGTATTTTTCTTAATGTTTAGTATAATGAAAGTGTTACAACATACTTCATCTGTAGCAAGCAATTTAGCAAAGCAATCCAAAGCAATGAATCTTGTGAGATTATACAGCCTGATTTGAATCACTTCTCACAAAAGATTCATATCAATGACTCCTGAATAAAGATTAATATGAATGACTCCTAAAAGATGTATTAAGCACAACTACTAGTGTACAGTGGAGTGTCTTAGTTCACCTTTTCAACCTTCAAGTACTGTCTACTGCTCAAGTACCTGCTTGCAGTTGGCATACAGTAACCGAAGAGTACAGAATCTGTGCCAAATGGTAGCACCTTGAATTAGCGATTGGTGAGTGCAGCAAAACCTTCACCATTCTCCACTGCAGTGACACATATTGCAGGTATGCACGCAATCGTGTCAGTTATCTACCGAGCGCATAGCATAACTCACCAGAGTTCCAGTGGTGTTACTAGTGCGTGCTTTAGTTTTATGCTTGCTGCATTCCATCAGCCTTACCAAGCAGCAATCAATGACGCTGTTTCGTCTCTGCTCGCTTCAAACCCTAGCGAACCGATCGCGGTTAGCCCTTACCCCTTACGCAACACGGCTCTAGGGCGCGCGAGCGTGTGCACGAGCGCACATCCGCAACCATCTTGCGAATAAATGGAACGCAAACCACCCAACGCGGGGAAGGAAGGGCTTAAAGTGGGTCACATTCGGGGGCTGGGCAAATCGGTGGCCTACTGCGTATCACCTTCAGTAAATTCGCACGCACCGCACAATCAGAGCGGCAGCGCAGGTGGCAACGTTTTCCCTTGCGATGAGCCCGCGCGATACCGCATCGCGTAATGCCGGTGCAGATTGTCCTTGAACTCTGCTGCCAAGTGTTTCGTTCTGTAGCGTCTTGAGAACTTACAGCAGTATTTTGAACGTGCTAGCGGTAACCGGATGCGGTAGACATTGAGCCCGCCTTAAGCCGATCGTGGACGTTTTGGCCTGGAAAACCTGGGCACAAGGAAGTCACAGTATAGCATACTGGGAAGGAGAGCGTACCTAGCGAAACAGATTAAGCAATGCGCGTTAGACGCCAGCATTTGGTCATGGGACAGTGCCTCAGAACAATCAGTCCCCAAAATTCTATTCTCAACAAGCTGATTAACAGCCGGGTGTGCTGTGAGTGGGGCGCAAGTTCTAGCCTCGCGCAAGTAATAGTATTCATTTTCTGTTGTTTTACTTTAAATGTGTCAGCTTTGATAGTCTGGAAACATGGCAAAGATACAGTGGGTGAAGTGGTTCTTCCAATCACCAGCATTAAATGGGCACGGAGCTAGGAACGGACCACAAAATCAGGCTTGTTACCGTGCGCATAAAACACTGACAAATGATTTATAGCTGACAGTAAGGGTTTTGGTACGTAAACATGCTACCTTGCCTCTTAACATTTCGGTTCCCAAGACATCTTTCGAATGTAAATTCTTCTCGCATTTCGCTCGACACTGTCACGCTGACCGGTGCTCCAATGGAGCTTTAAACCGAGACTAACCGAGACTTTTTATCTTCCATGTAATGATGCACAGCATCAAACTTAAGCAAACTTTGTCTGCGTATTGTACCTGCATAGTAGCTTCAATTTTCGTATTTCACCATGTAAAGGTTCAATGCTTCACTTTGTTTGCCCTTAAACCTTACGTGACTCTGTCCAGCGAGCCGTGAGAATTGTGTGTGTTTTTTTTTTTCTTATGCAAAAGATCGATTTTTCATCATTACCTTCTAAGGGATTTCATTAGGTTAGTATTTTACCGTGTTCCCATGTCGAGAGCTGCCTCCTAAAGTAGGATAGCATCAGTTCGAGGTGGTACCCCAGCACGAGACGTTCTACACACTTCGGTACAATAAATGATGGGAACATAAACGACGAACGAATATTCAAATGCAATGCCTCAGGCCTCAGTAGACATCCACTATTGAACAGAGAGAAAAAAAAAACCTAAAAGGTTCAAGCGTCTCTTAAACCAGCGTGACGTTCTACGTGCAAGATCATTCACCATGGCGCGTGTATAGCGCAACATGGCCGCCAAATCTAGTGCTCACCTGTGCCGGGTGCACGACAGGCATGAAGAAGCACTTAACCTACATTCGATCATTTTCTCTGCGATTTCGTGGTGATCGCTGTGGTGATCGCTTTTTTGTCAACAATCGACCAACACCATCAGTCGAACCGGTTGATCGCGTGGGACTATGCGCACTGTGCGCTCGTAACGTTCTCCTCCTTCCGCCGTCAATGCGGTTTTGTTTTTTCGGTAAAAAAAAAACCGATACGTACCACCACCGCACTGAAGAGTGTCACGGTGCGTCGTCATCACCGCCGGGAGTTTCGAGAACCCCCGCAAAACAACAATCACTTTCTGGCGCGCGCGCGATCTTGTTTCGTGTTGCGTGGCATTACTGCGACGGGCACACGTGGGAGGGTAGCGCCCGAAAGGGTCGTTGCATTTATGTTCGACGGGAGCAGTCTGTAGCGCGTTTCGGTCTTCTTTCACTTTCTAGACTAATGCCACCGTGGACAAGGATTGTGACGAACGGTGCCACTGCGAAGAGGACGGCAAATGGCGCTGTGAACCACGGTGCGGACGACCGTTCGTGAAGCGTGGCAAGGCGGTGCTCGGTGCCGGCTGCTACGAGAATCCCTCCAAGACGGACGAATGCTGTGCCACGCTGATCTGCCCCTCGGAGCGCTTCACCGAGGGACGCGTCGGTAAGTTGGACGTTAGATGGAGCATCGTAATTACAGCGTCACCACTTTCCAGCCGTCTCCTAGCATCATCGGAGCATTGAATGTAGTGCAGCGTGAAGCGAAGCCTTTGCAGACGAAACCTCATCCGATGGCGCAATCGTGCGAAAGGTGTTGACCACGAACGCGGAAATCAGGCTGAGATGGCTTCGACCACCGATTATGCGAATACGGCGGATAAAGTTTACATACGAAATGCGAAATGTGAGCTTACATCATCATCCGCGTGTGGTCATTGGATCCCGTTCGAGGCGCCACTTTCGATTGGGGGCTTCACAATGGGTCTTCGCATATCGATTGTGTTCGATTGAGACATCGGGCTACGCCGCACATCCAAAGACATTGTTTCCGCTCTAAAAACAAACTCCCATCAGGACGGTTACTAACTAACCTGCTGTTGCTGTTGTTCTCTTTCCCCCAAAAGAACCAACACCCGTGTCGGAGGAGACAACCACGGCCAAAGCGATCGTGACGAGCTGCATCTACAAGAACCATTCGTACGGCATCAACGAACGCATGGAAGTGGGTTGCGAGCAGATCTGTACGTGCAACAGCGATGGCGAGATGGAATGTGCACCGCGCTGTGCGCCGCTCAATGCAACGCTCTCGGAACAGTGCGTGGTGTTGCCGGATCCGCACGATCCGTGCTGCAAGCGTGAGTTCTGTGATGTTACGCTCGATGACCACGAACAGAGCAGTGGCGTGATGATGATGATGGCACCGGCCTCTGCCTCCTCCTCGCCTTCCACAACGACCGGACCCGAGCAGAATCTGCCACCGGACGCACGCCCGACGGAGACCGGGTGCGAGTTCAAGGGCCGTCGGTACAAACTGAACGACCAGTTCCACGACGAATGCAACGCGCTCTGTCTCTGCACGGATGCCGGTGTGCACTGTGCGAAGATCGAGTGCCCGTCCGAGTTCGGTCTGGACGTGCTTGATCCGCACTGTCTGAAGTGGGGCCCGGATCCGGCCACTTTCCGTGCGATCGCGCCACGGTGCTGTCCGGAGCGGATGCGATGCATCGACAATGGAACGTGCGAGTACAAGGGGCAGCTGTTCGACAACTGGTCCGACATACCGAGCAATCTGACCGGCTGCGAACAGCACTGTTACTGCGATACGGGTATCGTCGAGTGTCGTCCCGCGTGCCCACCGGTGCCGGCATCACCACCGTCCCATCTGCCGTGCAGTTCGAGGAACGCCCGCCTGATGCCGATCCCCGGTGAGGAGTGCTGTAAGCATTGGGCCTGCAGTCCGACTGCGGACAATGGTATTGCAAGCGGTAAGTAAACGGTGTGGCTGTGGTGAGTGTGGCCACTCCTCTGCGCCCTTTCATTCCCTAGCTCACTCCTGTGCCTGAAAGTGTGTTTGTGCATGTGTGTTGCTAAGTTTGTTTTACACTACCACCTACCGATTGTGACCATTCTCACGATCCACCTTCATGCCTGCACCCTCCCCTCTCATTGTCACCACCATCATCATCCGGTTTGCATTCACAGGAAACGACGTACTCAAGCCATTGCTAATGCCCGGCACAATCAATCAGTTCCTGCCGACGAAACCGCCCCGATCGGACGGGAAACCATCGGACAGGGAAAAGCATCCGGAGCCCGAAAAGGAACCTGCGACCGTGCCATTCTATCCAACGATCGACGGTAAACCGCCCAAAGTTCCACAGGAGAAACCACACAAAAAGTACACCAAAGAAGACGCGAACAAGAAGGATCACTTTAACAACATCTTCGCCGGCACACAGCCCGGAGACCCGGAGCTGCCAGATGATGGAAAGTATGATTACGGTAGCTACGAGGAAGGCATGAAACCGGCTACACTCGGTGTGCAGCGTCCCGGTCCACCTGGTTACTATGGGCCGGAAATAAAGCCTCACTATGGAGCCGACTTTAATCCCTATCTGCATCCACTGGCTGGTGGTAATGGAGTACCGACGGGGCAGCCCGTTCCGACCGTTGGAGGTCAACCGATTCTGCACCCCGGGCAGCATCCGGCAGGACTGGACAAGCAGCTGCTGAACGTACTCGGACCGAACGGTCCCGGTAGTCTACCGCCGAACATCCGCATCGAACAGCTGCTGCAGCACATTCATTCGCAGGATCCGAATCTGCCGCCGCAGGGTTCACCACTATTGCATGGTCAGAGCCTTCCTAACGTTCCCCCTTATCAGTCACAGCATCCATCTGCATCGCAACCGTCGGCGGCGAGCAATGGCATCAACTATAACCAGTACGGTACGGAACCGCATGCTCCATCGCACGTAGACATTGGCATTGTACCTCACGAACATTCACCACCGTCGGCACCAGCAGGTTCATACGCATTTCTTACTGCACCCTGTCACACCATTCCTTGTTCATAACCACCTCCTTCTGCTAATGCGACTATTTGCACATGCTTCCGTTTGTACCCTACAAACACTGCCTCCTTCCTACGGTTCGGTACAAAAAAAAAACCGCAACAAGCTGCGAATTAATCCTGTTGCCATTATTTTGTAGGTTCTGGAAATGTTGGTGGCCCAGGAGGTTTGGCGTTCTCCGCCCTGCAGGTTGACCTGAAAGTACTCGCACTGGATGCCATCGATTCGAACACCGTGCGGGTTATCTTCCTCGTACCGCAGGTGTACGTTGGGCTGCATGGACGGGTAGAACTGCGATATACACGCACCCGCAACAACGACACCAGCACCTGGCAATCGCAAGTGTTTGCCCCACCGGACGATCTCATAGCGACACCGCAGCTCGAGTTCGAGCTGCCCGGCCTGAACGCCAACACGGAGTATCGCGTGAAGATAACGCTAATACTGCGCGATGTCAACTCACAGCCCTCTAGTCAGGTGTACACCGTCCGTACGCCCTCGGACCGTGTCATTACGCCACCATCAATCGGTATCGGTACCGGTCACTTCCCGCAAATGAGTCATCCGACCAACTTCCTCAAGGAGATCATTCAAGATCCCGAGCTGCGTGCGTCCGAGGTCAACTCGACGTGGGCCAAAATCAACTGGCGAAAGTTGGACGATGAGGAGCTGGACTACGTTGATGGTATACAGCTGCGTTACCGTGAGATCGACAGCGTTGTCTATCACGCAACGCCACTCATACATCGCGCACTGAGCGAGTACACCGTCGAGGGTTTACAGCCGCAAACTCGCTACGAGGTCGGCATCTTCTTCATTCCCTTCCCGGGGCATGGCGAAGAGGTACGGGCTGGGGAGATGCTCCAAATTGTCACGGCCGAGCGAATCGATGTGTACGGGTTCGAGGTGGTTGTGAATGCGAGTAAAATCAAAGCCACCAGCGTGGAGGTTAGCTGGTCCGGTGTACCCTATCCCGAGGACAAGTACATTAATATCTATCGTGCGATCTACCAGAGCGATAGCGGAAAGGAAGATTCCAGGTACGGTGACGAAGACTTCTGTGTGGTGTGGAAAGAACTAGTGCTTATACGGGGTTTCTTTCGCTTTTTCAGCGTGTTTAAGGTGGCCAAACACGACTCAACGACGGGCACGCTTATAGCGGATCTGAAACCCGGCACACGATACCGGCTGTGGCTTGAGATGTATCTCACCAACGGTAGCATTAAGAAGAGCAATGTAGTCAACTTGATTACCAAACCCGGTGGACCAGCCGTACCGGGAAAGACAGGTAAGTAACCCGGCACACAATACGAACCCGTTCGATCTATTTGCTAACGTTAACATCCCTATCGGCAGATAAACTTGCCGCTGCAGGTGCAGCAGGTG
Organism: Anopheles moucheti; assembly: GCF_943734755.1. Taxonomy (NCBI): domain Eukaryota; kingdom Metazoa; phylum Arthropoda; class Insecta; order Diptera; family Culicidae; genus Anopheles; species Anopheles moucheti. Next base: position 33,741,937 of record NC_069140.1, on the reverse strand, counting down.
CGGTGAATGGAGACTATTATGGTCCCCTGGTGGTTGTCGCCGTCATTGCAGCGCTGGCCGTAATGTCCACCTTAATACTGCTGCTCATCCTAACCAGGCGTCGGGTGCAGAGTGCTACCATAACGCCACCCAGGAAGAATGATGCCGCGTACGACAATCCCAGTTATAAGGTGGAAATTCAACAGGAAACCATGAGTAAGTTCTCATCCCATCCGGAGGTTGAAGATTTATAGCGATCTAATGCATTTCTTACCATAGATCTATGATTCGAACGTGTCTCGCTTTGATGGTCAACCCTTCCTAAGCCTGTTAGGTTGCTGCCTGAATTCTATCCGCTAAGCCAATGATCCAGTGTTCAAGCGGACGGCCCACGTCTGTGCTGTGTGGAAGTTTTATATGTATTAAACTATCCCTCGATGTGAGACCACGACCGGAAAACCAATTCCAGACCGTGCATCCAGCAATCTTCCCGTTGTACATAGTAGAATGTTAATCCGTCCTGTCTCGTACTACTATCTCATAAGTAAAATGCCACGAATGCAGCAAACGAACGTTGGCCCATACTGCCCTGAATGGCGTCCGATACCGTTTGCGATTCCATCGCTCCTTCCTCTACGTGTAGCCATAGTTCCCGGTTGTATAGATAAGTGTCGTAGTGGAATCGATGAAAAGTACTACGTGTAAATAAAATTTCTAGTAATTAGACCGTACTGGAAAGGAGATTACGATTTTTCAAAGAAATATAGTTGATGTCCAGTTGACGGAATAGTCGATTCGTTCAGTGTTTGATGAAATCATCGATTTTCTTTAAAACGCGCAAGAGGTACACTGTATATAAATAAAATTTACTCGAGTTTTTAACAACCATAACGAAATACGTTTTTCATCAGTCGACACACCGTAAGAAATCGACAACATCAATCGATGATGAATTTGTAACAATCGCGTCCTTTCTTTAGTAAAAATCCCTGAATGTTCATCGTGTCAATCAGCTCGTTACTGTTGGCCATAATGCCACCCGCAACCATTGCCTGCTTCAATTCGACCATCGTAAATAGTGTCGAACCGGTCACTGCCGATCGTGACGCCAGTACACGGGCAAATTTCCTTACCAACGATGTCTTGCTAGTACCGCTGCCATTGGTAAGTCGGGTAAACTGAAGATCGCCCTCATCGGTACTAAATACATCCAGCATACTTTGCCGCAGGATGGCCAACACATCACGCACATGAGCTACCGTTGCTTCCAGTGATAGATCGATCTTTGCCCGTGCCTGTGTTAGCCGTATTAATCCCTCGAGCTGCCGAGTAGTGACGGGAATCATGTCCATCTCATTATGTGCCCGGCGTAGTTCGACAAAGAAATCACGCAATTCCTCCGCAGCTTTAGCCGTTAGTTTGGGTTGGACATTTTTACGTGCGTATCCTAAAATTTTAAAAAGTAAAACCCCAACATGACGAATCGCAATATGTTTTCTTTTGCTGAAGAAATTCTTACCAATGTACTTTTGGACTAGTTCAGCCGGCAGTAGATCCAACTTTTCTCCCGGCGCTAACCGGAGTCGTTCTTCCAACGAAGGTTCTGCCTCTTCATCGGGCGAAGTACCACTGCCCGAAGCGTCAAAGAATGGATGAGCGGCCGGTGTCGAGGTGGAAGGTTTTGACAGCCCGTGAACCTTTTGGATGTGGGCAGTGAGCAGATTGTCTGTTCGTTCATTCGAACGATCGAGAAGAATGAACACCAAATCGAACCGAGAAAGTAACGCAGGATGTAGTTTCAAGTTTTCCGAAACCGTTTTCGCCTTGTTGTAGTGCCCACCGGCTGGATTGGCTGCGGCAAGAACCGTTGTCCGTGCTGGGACCGTACAGATCACGCCCGCTTTTGCGACGCTTACCGAACGCTGTTCCATTACCTCCAGTAGCCCGTGATGGCCGGACATCTTGTCGAACTCATCGATACAACAGACGCCTTGATCCGCCAGTACCAGAGCACCCGCTTCTAACGATGCACCGACACCCTTTTCCATCCGTACTGTTACCGTAAGCCCGACATTGGAAGAATTGGTACCGCACACGAATATACCCCGCGGTGAAACGTTGGCACAGCTTTGCAAAATTTGGCTCTTGCCTATTCCCGGGTCACCAACGACTAGGACGTGAATCTCGGCTCTCGTGCGGGAGGTGTTCGCTTGACCCCCGAACAGACCTAGTAAAAGTCCTGCTTTAACCACTTCGTGCCCGTAAATGGAGGGACAGAGCGATTGTACCAGCAAGCGAAATGGGGAAGGTTCCGACTTTATCATACGTATTGCTTCCATATCCAGCTCCGTGAATTCCGCCAACCGATTCCAATTTGCGAGCACGTTCTTGTTGCTGCGCACGTACACCGCCTGCATATATGCTTTGTATAGGCTCGCCTTTGCCGTTCCATCCGGGTCCTGCGACCGTGCCTTCAATATACCCGTCACGGTGACATCGTCTCCTGGGCACACACTGTCCACCATTTCATGCGTTAGCTCTATTTCGATGTTTTTAGCAGCGCTGCCTGCCACCGTTCGCGATCCTTGTGTCGTTTCTTGCAGGCGAATGGTTTGGTACGCTTCCATGCGAGTGTATACCGACCGCTGCATTAGCACGAAATGACTGCGAGCCTTGCATCCGCTGTGGCATGATGTTGGTATGGTGTATATACCATCCTTCTGCTGCACTGCCTGCTCATTACCGCACTGTGCGCAGCGAAAGGCGCACCAAGTGTTCATGATTTGTGACGCACCCGCACGTATAATTGTACCCCGCACGGATACCAACTTACCGAAGCTGCTTACCTTTATGGAGCCGATTGAAACCTCCGGTCCGTATCCCACTATTCGCGGTCTGATGGTTTGCAAGCATAAATTTGTATCGTTCTGAGAACTGCTGTATGTCTGTTCGTTCATCAGCGTGTGGTGCATTGCAAGCCCGATGCAAGCAAGTGTGTGTTCGGGATTGTCCGTCAATTCTTGGCGTAATGTGGACCATTCCGAATGCAGATGACCATCACTGTCGCATGCATCTAGTTTCAATTCAAACCAACAGTTTTTCTTCACCTGCGGAAGGTCGTACAGGTCAGCAAAATTCTTGTAATGTTTCTGCATAGCTCGTACATGATGCACTGTCTTGGAACCGGACGAATAATCTGTAACATGTGAACAACAACGTTTTATAACCGTCATAAACAAAATGTATGCAACCACTCCTCCTCTACTGTACCTTCTTTGGGGAAGTACAACTTCCAACCCACGTATTCACATATACCATTTCTTAAATTCGTAGAAAACGAGGCTATTGCAGCGATATTGCCCGATGCAAGTGAGCTTTCCACGGTGAACGAGGGCAGTGCAAAACCTACTGGCTTTTCTCTGGGAACATTGGACTGGTGACGATATCCTCGGTAACCTCCTCGCCATTTACCAGGCCAACCACTACTACGTCCACGGGATGAACCTCCGCGGCGATTAGATGGTCCTTCGTCGACCGTTCTGCCTTGGGACGAATTATTAGCGGTTGGATTTTCTGCCATCACGCAAACGGGCGCGCAAACGGTTTCAAATGAATCAACAACAAACAGCTGTTACGACGTACTGTCAACCGAACCCGTGTTTGACATGTGTAATTGACATCGGGGTGTAAACGTAAACAATTCGAAATCAAAAGTTTGTAATACTGACGATTTTACGACACTTTCTAGTCACTAGCAGAAATTATAGTGGATGTTGAATGGAACAAAAGAACGGAAGAACAGAAAGTAGGAGATGTCTGTACAACGGTTCAACAACAAATAATCTTTCTTCAGCATGACACTGCGCAGCACACTGTCGTAATCAATGGACATAATTTGCTCGGACGTTTCGGATTCTCTTCACAATGGTACCGGTTACGGACCTAACACTGCAAGATATTACAAAGATTACATTTTGTAATGCACCAACTATTACCAAAAAGTACCCATCATCGACTACTCAAAAGAATGGTGGACTACATACAATTAACCAGAATGCACAACGCAAGGCATGTTGCCGATGTGGGGATCCCGATCACATGGCGAATAAGTGTAAGAGCACATTGGCTGCAAGGAAAAGGGTCATCTGGAGAATGTGTTTGTCCAAGGACAAAAAGAATCCTGAAAATACGCGTTATTTGAAATCGTCGCTTCCCATTAAAAATGTTTTTCACCTGAGCGAGGGAAAGCTCTATAGCCTGAGTGTTAATCAGAGGGCATTGTAATTCGAAGTCGACACTTTATCTACCGTCACTCTTATAATATTCAGAAAATACAATACTTTATACAATAATCAATCAAATAAAACAAACAATTCTGTTGGCAACCACCCTGTGTTGTAACGCTGTAACTCTCAATGACAGTTACACACTATCATTGTAGTAGTAAGAACGCAGCAAAAAACCAGGATCACGAACCAGGAGTTCAGAGAGCGTTGACCGACCGGACGGATAAGAATGTTTTAATTTGTTATTTTACAATTGTGTTTTATGTTAGTAATAAAGTCATAACCAAAGAACACAAAAAAATTCGTAGCGATCTGCGCTTTTCTCCAGTAAATAACCTTGCATGTTGACCCTTTCTACGATTTCATCTGGTACCTCCGGCACACCGACTTCATTGATCCACATCCGAAGATCTCTGAGGGCGAATAACTTAGTGTTTGATTCGGCATAGTGGCTTCGCAAAACGTCCAGAAATTGAAGAACACCGGCGGCTTTTGCCTATAGCGACCGTGAACAGATATTAAGGGTTTTTCGGGATGCGCACGCACTCTGTTGAGGCAAACAAGCTCATTCTCTCGATCGAGCGTGTCTTCTGTTTGAAATATCAGTGCAAATCTTTCTATAAACGTTCTTGGAATGGAGAAATAGTCAATGAAAGGTTTACCAACTTTAAAGCTTCGTTGCTCTGGAACCCGAACCTCCAGAATATTATTTGCAGTATCATGCGTTGTATTGATAACACCATAACTCAACATTTTTTTCCAAGATTCGTAGGTCATCTAGACTATAGAATGGTGGCATACCACTTATGCGATACATTAAATAGGAATTAATTCATTTATCGTTCTTTTAAACCTAACTAGTAATTCTAATCGTGAAACCTTAGAAATGTTATAAACGGAATCATGTATACGGTTTTACGGTTAAAATTACCAGAACCAATCCAGCTTCCCTTTCCCATCCCCATGGTTTGGTTAGTTTGGCGTGTCGCAACAACCCTCCTTCCCTCTACCTTTGGTTCGATCAGTTCGGCGTGTCCAACGATCGCTGCTCTTACCTCTTCAATCCGTTCCTGACACCAAGAAAATCTCCGGAGTAGGCCGTACCCTACAAATAGTTATCAGCGTGCCTCGTTTGTACATCGTTTGTTCCGTTTAAAATGTCAGAGCCAACAAAATGTATGCGTAGATTTAGCTTCGGTAAGCTTCGGTTTGCTGGGAATCGTAAATCGCAGTTTGCAACTGTATAGGTATCATCTATATGAATGAAAAAGCGATCATGGATAAGATAATGATGCCAAAATTCCATACGATACCTCAAGGCAATACCCTCCAATCCAGATGATTGTATTTCCTCGACGTTTAACGTTAACTTTATAGCGTAGTTCAACATCATGCAATTAAAGTTCACATATTTGGTAAGCAGCTTTGCTTGTATCGTTTTGGTAGGGATTTTTCTACTCTGGCCTGACCACGTAAATGGTGCAGTAGTTGGTATGGTCTACAGTTGCGTAAAGCAAAAATGCCGTGTATCTTATCATGTGTGGTTTTACTGTTATTTCGTAGTGATTGGGGCACGCCCGTACCTGGAAAGAGTTGCCAAACGCGTAGTGGACATTTTGGAGGGTAGATACATTTCTGGGAACTCACTTCCTATCGCGGATTATGTAGCTCCTATTCAGTAAGTACCAAAATGTATACAGGGCTCATTCAATCACTACGTAACGCAAATATTGTCCATTTTTAACCCCCTATCCCCATTTGTAACAAAACGTAACGCTGGAAGCAAAAATGTATTTTTTTTCGAAATTTTCTACTTAAACAATCCTTTCAATTGCATCGAATTTGAACAATGCAAAATGAAACTAACATACAGTCGATACCCGAGTTACACGGTTCTCGACATACGCAGATAAAAAAAACTTGACATTTCATGGAGCTTTATATGAAGAATATAAGAATACAATGCTTTATATGGATCAGGTTAACTAAGCCAAGGTCAAGTTATTGGAAACGAAATCAATTTCCGAAATGCTCAGCGTATTCTCGAGATAAAGAAGCTCGTTCAGCAGTGTCAACTACATAGTACCCATGCAAATCATTGTCTTCCATTAACAACAAGACATCGTGCGTGAACAAATTAATTGATCAGTACTATCAACCATACGTTTGTGTGATTGTCTGTGGTTTTGAATTGGCAACTGAGAATTGGACATGACACTGCCTGTTCTGTACAAGTATTTATTCACCATTTCGTCGGTTACACCGATCTCCCGATGAAACGATGAAGTCAAAAAGTTGATAACTTCCCCCCACCCTATGTAACAAATCGTAACGCTGGTATTAGCCTCCCCCCTCTCCCCCTTCAGCCCTTACTTCGTTACGGAATAATTGAATGAGCCTTATTGTCGCTAATGACATCATGCGACGGAGATGATAAGTCTGCCACGACTTATCAACATTCGGTGCTCTATATAACTATTACAGCATCGTAAACGGGAACTTTGGTAGTTTAATGCGTTTATTGCTCATGGTCACAAATAATTGATTTATGATGCTTAACCCTGCTGCACAGTTCGTAAACTAAAAGTTGACACTAATTTAGTGCACTGTCACAAATTCCTTGCAGGATCACAGACAAAGGGCTTTCCATCCATGGCAACGTATCATTTCACTCTGCCTTCCTCGCCAAGATCGATTCGATCGAATTCGATGACCAAAAATTTTCGGAAATATTTCTCAACACGGAAGTATCGGTACAAGGCGCTTTAAAGTGGCACGGTATTGGTGTGGTACTGGACTTTCAGGCTTACTTAGAAGAGTACGAAGGGACGGGCACGCTGTACGTGACGTACAACCAGTTTGATTTCCCATTAAGAGTGACGAAATATTTCAATTCAACTGAACCTACCGGGTCACTACAGTTCATGTCCATAGATAACTCGAACAGGATCGTCACTGTAGGCTATCCCAACAACAAGTATGTGCAGTTAATTTCAAGAGCGGTAAGCAATTTCTCATGTAACTAGCCTATTGGTGTTACGTTAGTATTGCACTGTAGGTTTCCTTTTAATTGATCATTCCAGATAATGACGGATTTCGACTTCCGCGACAACATGATAGCCTCGTTCAGGAATTGGAATTTTTTAAATTTGCTGAAAGCGGTTATCGATGAAATACCATTTCCCGAAGTGTGTTACAATTGTTGATTGTAATGGGTGTTTTGCGGACAGAAATGAACTGATTGTTTGGTATACCAATAGAACCAATACCAATACCAACGGAAAAGAAATTAACGATTTTTTATTCTATATTCTTCGCTAGAATGGCCAACGCGGATTGACATATGGACATATGAGATTTAGTACCGGTGTTATCGCGTGATACTGTCGCCTCTAATAAAAACACCAAATTTCCGACCTGATAACCAAACATCTTTTCATTATTGAAAAACGAAACAACCTGAGAACGGGAGACACCACAGGGAATTTGGAATCAATAATGAAGTAAAATGTATAATAACTATTATGGAATAAATAATGAAGTATGAAGTATAATAAAATATGTTTAAGGAGCTGTCCAGGCGCCAATCAGGTGATCCAGTATCGTTTAAAACAACACACGTGAAGACAGTGGCCATCCCCTTGTAAAGGTAACAAACTGATGAGTTCAAATCATGGGAAATGGAATGAGTGTTTGTAACATGCCAGCTAAGCGTTATCGCAGCATATAAAAGTTTACTTTTATCGATAAAAAGGATCAAACATAAGCTAACGCATTGCCCTTATCGTAGCTCACCAACCGAAATACTTTGCTTAATCCAGACCAAAACTCAAGGTAGTAAGAATGTCGAACACCCATAACGTGTTTAACGGCGCGCGGAGTAATAGGTCAATAAAAAAAACCTTCAGAAGTAGTTGGTTTCGAATTCGTCCCGTAATCTAATAATTTTAGTGTATTCAGCTAATAGTGAGAAAAATATCTTTCCATCGATACGTTTTATACGCCAGTTACGCACTGACCGTAATGACCAAAATTGCTAAGTACCTCCCATGGAATACCTCCCCATCTGCCGGTTGGTGTACAAGATAAAGAAATGATATCTTCCAATATCAAGTCTGCTGCAAACGATAACATGAGCCGACTAGCGTGCGGTTTTGCTACAGACGTTGCCGTTGCTGGTCTAGCTGGAGTCTTTCAGTACTTTTCCAGACGTGTATCATCTCGTAGGTCCATACTGGGCACTGTTCTCAGAGGTCAGTAAAACACAGGCTGCATGGCTACCTGTTTTAGTACCATCAGTTCAAGCAGCATGCTTGCGCGATGGTGTGAAATTGAAATTTCGCCCGCCACCCGCAAAGGATGTGGCTTGTGAAGAAGAAGAAACCCTACATTCTGGGAACTGCTTCACGGTTCGGCTAGATGTCCAGCTATTGCCATTTGGTGCGGTGAAATAAAACACATTGACGAACTGCTCCATAGATAAGAAAATCTGCAACATCAGCGTTTGTGGTAACAGTAAGGTGTCACTAATGAACGCTATGTAGACGCGTGTTCCATAGAACTTGATGGATTGGATACTGGTGATTATGCTTGTTCCTAGAAATGGTGATCTATTACCAATGCCGCAAATAACAATGCGATGGATTATTCGTTTCTTTTGAGCTTCTTATTTGGCGAGGTATTGCAACGGTATTCCACTATACTGCTTCCTGGGTGTAGTGTTAAAGAAAAGCTCGCTAGTTTCGCTCGGTGGTTTCAACAGGACTGACACTCTTTCGTTACTGCAGAGGTCTGCTGCGGATTGCTACGGAAGACTTTGTTTTTTTTTTCGATCGTACAGCAAGCGCTTGTAGCGGGCTAACCACCCTTTTCGGGCGATTTCAGCCGGGTGATGTGGCACCGAACTTGTTAAAGCTTTTCGGATTAACTGACAAATCAAGCTTACTATGCTCACAGAGCTACATTGAGCGAGGAAGCGTAAGGAAACGTTGCTCCGTAGATGGATGTAACTTCCCTTATTAGTCTATGGGCCGGCTATGGGAGGCCTGATATGTCCTGGAAAATTAGTTGAAATTGAAAATTGAGAAAACAAAATCATGAAACCATTCTTCAAAGTAGGCAGCTGTTTCTTATCTGTTCTAATGTTTTTTTCCTATGTACTACATTGCAGATGAATATTATAGTACTGGTGACGGTGGCCATCTGCCTTAGTGGCAGTAGTCTGGATGGTGCTCCTACACCTTGTGATCTGCAGAACGCGGAAGACACTGTGTGTGAACAAACTGAATATGAAGCATATCGGGATTGCATCGAAGCGGCAAAAGTGCATCGGGAGAAAAGGCAAGCATACCCTTGTCTACCGCGGATAATCAAACCTATAATACAGACGGCACAACCGTTCGAAGTACTAGTGCCTGTTAAACCAGTCAGAATATTGCCAGTTGAACCAACCCGGAAACCCATGCTCAAGGACATGGATCGCACAGTCATCATTGCTCCCGATTCGAATCAGATCGACGACGAAACGGAAGACTACGAAAACGTCGTACACTATCGTGTGCCGGTCAATGTCACGACAGTAATTCGCCTCACCAACGTCGTGAACAACACCAATCACATACATGTGCCAACCACGCTTAACAACACCAACGTGAACAATATACATTTGTACACAAATCTTACCGATGGCATACCGGACGATGGTATCGAACCGAACCGAACTGACTCCAGCAACGATCCCTGCTGTACGGCTGTGCGACCCAAAAGCTGTTACTCGTCATCGCATGGAATTCGCTGCATGCATCACAAATTCCAAACCTGTGGCACTCAGTGCACCGCTAAGGTGATTCACATACAGAGGCGGAAACGGTGCAACCGAAGTACGGATGAATGTAAGGTGAAGATTGCGTACGTACCACAGCCGGAAAAACCGACCTGTGTGTACGTTGACGATTGGCCGTTCGTGGTATGCGGAAAGCTGGCCAACATGAGTGTTATATGTGCTGGGTGCTACGACCACTATGGTGTAGGTTACGAAGCGTTTAATGGACATTCGAGGATGCGTGATGAGTGCCGAGGATGTTACGATGACGCGTTCGACGTAGGGCCAAGATACAGACGCGGGCCAGTCCTGCGTCCATTCTACTACCATAAGGCACCTTGTTTCGTTACCGGTGACTGTGCCGACAGCTATGAAAATTGCGCGCCTGGTTGCTACGGACATGATCAGATCGATCCTGCATGGGGAAAAGGGGATATGCAGTCGTTTGATCCTGCGTTCGATTCGTCCAACGTGGTCTACACCGATCCGGACGATTTCCGCGTGTCGAACGAGGTGTCAGATGATTGGGGCGTACCGACTGCCAAGTGTGCCGTAGTTACGGACGGTACGACTGTTACGATAAAAAATTGTACACAAGGGATCGATAATCCGTACATGGCCGCTCCAGTTTCCCACCCGCACTATAAACAAAAAATTGAGAAGACAAAACCTACTACCAGCACGACCACCACGGCAATGTTAATAACCGATGATGAAATGTATGGCAGCTTCAACTCAGGAGATGGTGTGACAAATAATGATTTATTTTTCGGAGATGATTATGATGAGGAATGATGATGAGGAAAATGTTACGGAAAACAGCAGTCATAAAGCGATGCTTACACTAGAAACATTGTACTATCGTATAAAGCCATACTAACGCAGATTGAGTATTGGGTTTCCGAAATAGAATGTAGGCAATCGTAAAGGGAGCGATCCGCACGACAGGACCGGTACAATATCCCAACCGGACCCAGTAAATAAAGTAAAAAAAAAACCAGAAAGGGCAGCATTGGACCGTCTGAGATTATTGTGCCGGTAAAGAAGATGAATTCAAAAGAAACGCATTCATAAAGGAATTAAAGTGTGGATATAAAACCGGTTGAGGTTGATTATTTTATTGAGTAAACTTTCTAAGTAAAAGATTATTACAGAGCCATTCATTCACTCATTTATCTTCACCGTCCACATTTTCGTTTGATTTTGCTTGGTTTCGGGGTGTTTGCAATGTGGCTGTCGTATTCCCCAGCAAAGCACATATCCCTTCCGTTTTATTCTTGCAGATCAACTCCATGCTAATAAAGCGGCAGCTCTTATCCTGCATGCAGTCGTACGTGTAGCACATCGGATGGCATTCCTCCTGACGCCTTCCTTGAAGGCAACCGGAACAATCTGAAATTATCATCATAGAACATCGCTGTATTCCCTGGGCATAGCTCTGACATAGAACAGCCTACCTGGTTGGGGACACTCTCCGAACTGGCAGAGATCTAGTTGTGCAAAGGGGTTCATAATCGGTGGCATAATCAGCCAAGGATCTCGATAGTACGGTTTCTTGGGGCGTAAATACATGACTTTTGCAGTGCAAACCTCACTGCATATGTACTGCTTCCAGTGAAAGCAAACCCACTCGTCCGACTGCTTTCGGCAAACTCTTGGAGAAACCATCCTACAACATGGCAGATCCGTGACAGGCGTTTCGGTTGTAGTTGCCTCTTCTAGCTCTTCCTCTGTACCGGAATCATCTATTATGTTGGGTTGTTTCTTGTCAGGTTCTTCTTCATATACGGTCGATTCATTATTTCTTATCACAACCGTTCTTATGGCTCCGTGTGCATTTAAGCGAGTTATGTGAACTATGACATTGTTCACGTTGTTGGTGTTAAGACGCGTTTCGTTATTAATAACGTTGTGGTTATTAACGCCTTTCTTGAAGTTTACGTTGAGATAGGTATCCCGAATCGGTGGCATGGACACGTTATCGTCTTCACCATCTTCATCCTCTGGGTCTGCCTCCTCCGTGTAGACTGGATCGAGTTGCACTCGCAATGGAGGTACAACAACGTACTTTTGCTTCGCCGGAATTACGTCCCCTCTCGGTGCTAGATACATTGGTTTACAACTCCCGTTAATTAAGATAGAACCCGGCTGGCAGGTCGATGGTGCGCTAATTTGAAAGCAGTTGCCCTGGTATTCACTGAAACCGGGCTTGCAAACACAATTTCCCAACTCATTTTTCACACCGTTTAGACAAACCCTCGGAATCGACGCACTTTGGGGTGCAAAACCAGCAGTGTGGCTCTGTTGCACGAACAGCACCACGGTGATAATCCAAATTGCGTGAAACATTCCAAAACGTTCGCACGAGTACCTTCAGCACGAGTTCTAGATTTTGACTAAACCGATGAAGACCACTAGCTTACATGAACTCCAACAAACATCCCGTCATGATAACCTTTCAGTGTTAACCTTAACATTCCGAAAATGATTCCTCGATACTGCAGCACGATTAGAAGCAACATTGCAGGGATCATTTTAACCCGATTAAAAAATTTGTTCAAATCAAGAGATTCGCGTTAGATTTTCAAAAATACTTATCAAAAGCACTCAAACAAAAGCACAGTACACACAATATCATATTCCCATGCGCAATTCAGTATAATGTATTCGTTCTATCCTACCTATTTTATTTTGCTAAAAATAAAACACACAAACTGTGCAGGTAGATTCTTACACACTATAGTACAATAACTAACGAACTTCACGCACATCCTCTCGGGATCCGGATGTTGAGGCTTGAATCCTCGTTCCAATATCCTTCACTCATCCGGTTTAAAACGCTTCCACGATACTCGCTCGTGGGGGACACGTGGAATGACAATTAGCAGACGACGATGGCTAGGAATAGATTGTTGGTAAACCCTTTAATAAGGAATAATTATTTGCCATTGAACAATGCTGTTTTACGTATTGTTTTATTCTCGAAAGAACTGCCAAGTGAGACGTTTTGAAATAACACGCTGATAAGAAACATCAAAATATTACGCGGTTATGAGTTCCTCCACGGGACATAATTTTCATTTTACGTAACTCCACTGTTCACCAGCAGTTACAGGAAGACAAAAATAACCATACCATACGTTTCTTCGTTAGACGCGCGTTTTTGACCTTTGATTAATGATAGTCAGTAGTAGCAAAGAGTATTTAAATCATACCAAAACTCTTTTGGGGGTCAGTGTTAATCCAGTTGTTATATGGTGAACGCCGTAACACTCGATGGGATTTACGGTGTGATTAACAGTGTTCGCGATGGAACCAGCTGTAAGAATGGTGGGTTTGAACGAGTGGAAAGATTTAACATGTGTGCCGCATTGCTGAAATCTATCCCGGGGAAGTTGTGACATTTTCATACAGAAAAATTATGGTACACAACAAAGTGGTACGAAGGAAAGGGACAAGATAAGGATGTAATTCTTGTACGCTGCAATCATTGTATCATCGTGGTTGTTCAACTATACCACATTGTTAGTGTAGATAACAGGATAAGGTGCATTAGGGCTAGAAAGAACGTGAGATTGTGCGGTTAAGGACAGTTTTGCATGCATTACGCGTGAGAGATTTTACCACGTGGTGTTGTTTTCGAAATGCGCTCTGCGTCATCTATATGTGAGGTTTTCAAATGATAAATTGTAAATGACAAATTTAAAAAAGAAGAAAATAGAATGAGCCCACATTGAATTGAGACACATGTGCGTTCAATGGGCTTTGTCCAAAGATTGACATTCGGGAGTAGTGAGTGAGGAAGTAATCTGTCTGCAGTTGTAAACCTTACCTCTAAGTACAATTTTTGACCAAACACCTATTCGTTCATTAGTTGAAATCACGGTCTGTGTAGAAACGAGGTCTAGTAATAAGCTCGGCGATATGACAAGTAGCAAAAAGTGCACGTGCACGTTTTCAATTCAATTGTTTTGTTTATAGTTGTGTAGCATAGCAGGAAGATTTATATTGTTTTGGATTTGGTTGAATATTTGTGTCGCCCGTTTTTGGTGTTTTATGTTTGAAGTAATATTGTATTTTGTTTGTAAGTAGAACAAAACATATTTCAGCTCACATTTCAATCGACCCATCACTGTTTTTCAATTTTAGTCCGGAATGAGATCTACAGGTCTTATTGATGATTGGTCTTCAAGGTATGATTGGTGTTCATCAGCAGCGCCACGAGGAGGCAGAGAATCGGATTTTGCAATGTGATCATTAGGCAACGAGTAGGTGAGGCTCTTCATATATGAGGATGAGGATGAGGCTTATCATATCTGCCGGTTCACAGTACGGCATGAAAGTCCGGTACCCTAAATAATAGACTAATCGGTGATGACCACTCACCACTTTATAACACCATCAACAGTTTGCTGTTTTAACTAAAAGCAATCAAAACGAAGGAAAACTCTAACGACCAAGCACAACGCGAAACTTTGCGATATAGTAAACAAGTAGGCTAGACGCAAGACTAATACCATGTTAAGAAAGTGTAAGTGAGTAAATTATGCATCTGACACGGGTGACCGAACGTCAAATGAAATCCAAAATGGTGAAAGCCTATCTTCGCCAATATTTGACCTTGTTCGTACACTGAGTGCTTAGTGGCGGGACCTCATTATCACCATCGAAGATGATCTGTGGAATAAGTGTTCCGGTTCTTTGTTTCCTTCTTTTTGGTAATGGCGTATGCACTATTCTGTATTTTCTTTCTACAGTATCTGTTTCGCGGCCTACTCTTGGTGTGGATGCTTCACGTTACGTTCGTTGTTAGTGTGGGCACGAATAAAACAATATCACGCATTCCTGTTGGCGAAAATGTTACAGTCACCAATATAACGGATGCAAAGGAAACGGCTACAGATGTAACTGGTGGAAATGTAACTGCAGCTAATGAAGCCGCAAGCGATGTACCTGTTGGGAATGCAACAGGTGTAAAGGAAGGCATTTTAAAGCGATTTAATCGTCAGCTAGCTAACAACTATAACAGCTTCAGTCCTTATGGATCAGGCACATCTAGAATTTTACCAATCGGTGGTGCAATCCAGAATATCTTACCAGCACCAGTTACCGAAGGTGGTGGCATTTCAACTTCGGGACGCTCCGTTATTTGTCCCGCTGGAAGCATATATCGTAATGGACAGTGCTTGCAGCAATTAAGCTACTGTGAATCAGGCTATAATCTGGTCGGAAACACCTGTGTAGGTCAGGCTGTTTGCCAGCAAGGATACAACCTTGTCAATGGACAATGTCAGCTGCAAACCCCATGTGGTACGCAAATGTGTGGAAAGGTACAAGCTCCATCACCACCACCACCACCACCACCACTACCACTACCACTACCACCACCAATTGTAACATGTACTTGTGAGGTAGGTTACATACAAGTAGGCAACCAGTGCATAAAGCTAGATTCGAAGGCGGCCGAAACACGCACTCAAGAGAGTAGCCACGTAGAACCACTTAACTGTCCGGCAGGGTATGATCTCAATTACGAGGATTGCGTACAGTACAACAATCAAGAGGCGCGCTGCGAGCGAGGCATGCGGCGGGACGATGTTTGTGTGGTATCAGCTGAGTGTAGCTATCCATCCGTGATCGATGAGTATGGACGGTGTACCAGGAATACGACCACCCATGCAAATTGTCCCCCGGGATTTAGGCTAGTGGAAGGCGCATGTCTTTACAACACTGGACCTGAATGTCCATTGAACTATCAAGAGGAAAATGGCATTTGCATCCAACGTGAGCAAGTCCCGGTTCACTGTGTGGCGGGATCCTTTTCCGAAGGTAAGTGTGTCGTGGAAAGCCCAGAGTGCGCGCCAGAGTACCGAATTGCCGGCGGACAATGTATGCTGGAGCGTCGGACTGTTCCACGTTGTCCGCCTGGGTCGAGACACCAAGGCGGTGTGTGCGTTGTACAGGAAATAAGCTGTCCGCCCGGTTTCACCGATCGCGGAGGCGGTGTTTGTGTGAATCAAGAGCGAAGACCAGTCACGTGTCCGAGCGAATCACGTCTGGTTGGCGATGTGTGCGAATTAGAGCGCCAGATTTGTCCGCGTGACTTCAAGCTCGAGTACATGCAGTGTGTCCGGTACAGCCAAAAACCCGCAACTTGTCCCCGTGAGATGCGCCTGCTGGGTAGCGAGTGTATTGCATCATCAGTGAACTGTGAGGCAGGATTCACGCTAAGGAATGGTGAGTGCGTACGGGAACTGGTTGGCCGACGCACCTGTCCACCCGGCAGTACTCTACGCAACGAACAGTGCGTTATAGGTGAACCGAGATGCGATTCTGGCTTCGTACTACGTGACGGTATTTGTGTACACCAGAGCCGAGAGCAACCGCGCTGTGCATCTGGAGCTCAGTTCCGCAATGGCAAGTGTGTCATGCGTGTAGAAGATTGTCCACCGGGAGCGGTACGGCGCGGTGGAGAATGTGTACGGGAAGAGCAGATCACACCAACGTGTGGAGTCGGCTTTTCGTACGTCCGAGGTCGCTGTCTGGCGGAACCACAGTGCGAGTATGGTTACAGCTACAAAAAGTCCGATTCCGTGTGTGTAAGCACCACCAAGACGGCGATGTCCTGTCCGAGTGGTTCAGTACTAGAGGGCGAACGGTGTGTTTCACGTGACATGATCTGCATGGAGGGCTATACGCTGCAGGGTAACCAGTGTGTCATGCAGATGACTACGACCCCAGTTTGCCCTTCAGGTTCTACAATGCGAGGGGACCGGTGTCAAATGAGCATTGCACCTCAATGTCGTGCCGGAAGTATTGCCATGAATGGTGGATGTGAAATTCAGGAAACGTCCTATCCGTCCTGTCCAGCTGGTTACAGTTACTATGGTGGACAGTGTCACGGTACAGTGAGTGCTGCGGCCCCTGCATCGGCACCTGCCCCAAGTCCCTGCATGTATGGTGGCTGTCCAAATCCTTGCACAACCGGTATTTGCGGTGTTCCTTGTGCAACAGGATGTGCCACACAAACACTTCAGACGATTCAGTCGACGCAGGCAGCTTCCTGTCCTGCAGGATTCAACATGAACAACGGTGTATGTACTCGGCGTTCCGTAACACAGATGGAGTGTCCGTACGGATATTCAATGGATTCCGGTCAGTGTATCGGTTACCATGCGATGACTTGTACTGCCGGTAGTGTACTGCAAGGTGATCGATGCGTGCGGCTGCAGACACAGTCTGCCTCCTGTCGGGAAGGTTTCCAACAGTTCGGGGACCTTTGTGTCTACATGCGACCAAACTGCCCATTAGGCTATCGTAATGAGGATGGAACTTGTGTGACCGTGAATGAAAGGGCCGCCACCTGTGCGATTGGAAGCGCCAAGAAACAAGGTTACTGTGTCACCACACCAACCTGCCCGCCAGACTACTACCTGCACAAGGATATATGTCAACGGGAAGAGTATACGGGTATTAATTGTCTTAGTGGATTTGTGCTGATCGATGGAGAGTGTATCGCACAAACAAGCTGTTCAGCCGGATTCCAGCTGGAGGGTAACATATGCGTGCGCGTGGAACAACGTACTGTATCGTGTCCATCATCGTCGCGGTATGTACGGGGTTTGTGTGTGGTTAGCAGTCCTGCCTGTGAGCACGGTTACGATTACATCGGAGGTCGTTGCGTTAAAATGGAATACCGACGTCCGATATGCCCGCATGAAACGCGCCTACGTGATAATTTCTGCATATCAGCCAGACCACCACAGTGCGAATATGGTTATACATTCTCAGGAGGCCAGTGCACAAAGTTGGAACGGCAACCGATCAACTGTCCGTCCGATTTCCAAGTACAAGGTGATCGGTGCATTTCGCAACGGTTGATCTGCCCGGGCGGGTTTGCGTTGAAGGGAAAGGAATGTGAGCGTGAAGTCCGCCGTACGATTTCCTGTGCATATGGAAGCACTCTACGCGGTAATCTCTGCATCGGCGAAGGTCCATCTTGCGAACCTGGCTCCAGAATGGTTCGCGAGGAATGCGTCCGTGTTAGCTACAAACCACCAGAGTGTCCTCCTGGTACAGTCTTAACCGATGGGCGCTGCGTGCATAGTGCAACTTGTGCTCCAGGCTACCAGCTTCGCGGCAACCTTTGCGTAAAGCAGCGTGTCGCTCAGCTAACGTGCGCTCTAGGATTATTACAGGACGGAAAGTGTGTCGCACCGGGACCGAACTGCCCTCCAGAGTACGAGATGCGTCGTGATGAGTGCGTACGTCGTGAAACAACGCAACTGAGCTGTCCAGAAGGGGGAAATCTGCAGAACAATTTCTGTGTGATTGGTCGACCAAAATGTACGAATGATTTCCGGTACGAGAACGGTCGCTGTACGAGTATGACGAAGATACGGGCCCAATGCCGAGGTGATGCCGTACTGAGAGATGGTATGTGCGTGACCAAGACGACCACCTCTAGCGCCTATTGCTCACAAGGGTATACGCTTCAGGGAGGCATGTGCGTGCGTATGATCCAAGCACAAGCAACATGTACGACCACTTCTTCAGCATCATTTTCAAGCAGCAACAGCGTGTATAACAATAACATAGTGACAAGTGCACCATCGACCAGCACCATCAGCGGCAGCATCGTGAGTAGTGCACCAACGATAGTAACTGAGACGATTCAGTCCATACCATCATACTTCGCAGTCGATTCCGGCACGTCTATCGCATCGAACGTAGTCCCTTCGTATGACTACGATAGATCTAGTAGTAAAAGTAGTAGTAATTTTGATGATTATATCACCGACGAAAAGTTCACCCGTGGTTATGAGTATCCTACTTACTCCAGCTCCAAGGTAGATACATCCTACGACACATCGTCCTACGACGTTTCTCCATCAGAATCCTATGGTAGTACGTCTTACGACAGTTCGCCTTACGTCACATCGTCCTACGGCAGTCCGTCCTATGACGGTGCGTCCTATAAAGATGTGTCCTATGGTGGCGCGCCATATGAAGGAGCGTCCTACGGCAGTTCGTCTTCGAATGATTCCACTGTATCTAGCGTGAAGCTCAAAGCATTACAGTCGACGAAAGTAGCACGAGAGAAACGTTGCACCGTGAACGGACCTCGCGTGTGCATGAACGATGGAGCAAGTTGGACATGCAAACAGAATCAGTATCGCGACATCGCATCCAGCTATTGCGAGAGTGAAAGCTCAGTCATCCAATTGGTTGTAGATCAACACATGGCCTATAATGCCACATTTATTGTAATGGCTCCACAAGTACCAGAAGAAGAAGGAGTAGATGGCGACGACGATGATGATGATGATGATGATGATGAAGATGCTGAGGAAGAGGAGGAAGGTACGTTCGAAGTACGATGGTGTGTGACTTAACCAATGTATAACTTAATGTAATTTCTGTTATCCCACTAGATTCGGCTGACTGCAGCAATTGTGCCGATCAGAGCTACTCTTGCTCGAAAATATGTTTCACATACGAAGAGTGCAGCCGCTGTACCACCATTAAGCTTGAGAGCTTCTGCAAGACTGCAAAATCAACTGAGCTATGTGCATATTTAAAGATCAAAGAATAGGACACTAGACAGTTTGAGCTTCATTAACTTTTATTGCGAAGTGTGAACGCGAAAATTCTTCAAAATAGTCAATAATGATAATCACAAAACGCTAACTGACTTTTAGTTGATTTCTTCCTAACTTACCAACAATCTAAATAAAACACCTATAGTCTACCAAAACTATAATTTTGCGTTTTGTGTGAGATTTGCTAACTGTTCGATACAAGGCCGAATAGGACCATATCTTCCGGCCATAATCTTTTAGTTATGAACGAATCTGTTCTTCATTTATGAATAAATATTTTAAATATATATTTTAAAGATAGGGGGTTAAAATGGGTATATATCGATGGTATCAGGACGATTTAGTAATGAGTATGTCCTCTGTTACGATTGTAACTTCCAAGGGTACCGTACACACAGGGTAATTGACGCCAACGGGTTGCGAACTTAACAGGTGGGCTGATAATTGTTTGGCCTTTGACAGTAAAACACTTTTTTTTGGCCAAATTATTTTTTTGTATTCAACATACGTCCCTTCAAGGGCGATATACCAATTTTAGCGGTCTTTAAATTTTTCGATACCCTTTTTGTAGTAGTATTTGACCTTTGCCTCAAAAAAGGCCTCAGTTTCGGCGAACACCTCTTTATCCGACGAAAATTTCTTCTCAGAGGACATCCTTTTGGGATCTGAGAAATGGAGTTAGTCACTGAGAGCCAGATCTACGAAAATCGGTGGGTGGCGAAGCATTTTGTTGCGAGCAACGGTTCATTTGAACCAACAGCAGCCTCATTCAGTAGGTTTACGCTAGGTGGCGCTTGCGTAGCAGGATCGTGCGTTCTTCTCCCGAATTTCCGTTCTAGGAAAACGGGAGAGAGGGCAGATAAAAGCAGCGCGCAGGGACAGCTAGGGTCTTTTTCGATACCAGCTTAGGCAAAGGATAGAAGTTTTTTTAACCCCCCTCTTCCCTCTCTTAACCTAACACGAGAGATACACTCTCCTTTAAGAATAAAAGTGTTAAAAGAAGCTATTAGTGTCGCCTTTGCGGTAGAAAAGCGGTCGCTGGACGCGACCTTTGTTGCTGGACGCAACACATTTCGTGGCCTAATTCATTAATTTTTGCCATTGTTTTCACTGATTTGTGGCACGGTGCGTTTTCTTGACGGAACAAAACTTTTTTTTTCTTCAAATGCGGCCGTGTTTTGGCGATTTCGTCCTTCAATCGCTCCAAAATTTTGATGTAATAGTCGCTGTTAATGGTTTTTCCTTTCTCAAGATAGTCGATGAAGATTATTCCTCGCAAATCCCAAAAAAATTGACGCCATAACCTTGCCAGCTGATTGTTGCGTTTTCCCCGTTTTGGAGCAGGTTCATTGCGTCCAGTCCACTCGGATGACTGTCTATTGGACTTTGGAGTGAAGTGGAGAAGCAAAGACTCATCCATGGTAACATACTGACGCAAAAACTCGGATTTATTTCGCTCAAACAGCTCCAAACACTGCTCAGAATCACCAACTCGTTGTTGTTTTTCGTCAAATGTGAGCTCGCGCGGCAGCCATTTTGCACAGAGCTTTCTCATATCCAAATACTCGTGAACGTTATGTCCAACACGTTCCTTAGACATCTTTAGGGTGTCAGCTATCTCAATCAGCTTCCCATTATGGGTGTTCTTAATAATTTTGTGATTTTTTTTATGTTTTCGTCAGTAACCACCTCTTTTGGGCGTCCACTGTGTTCATCACTTTCAGTGCTTTAAAATTTAGCATACCAATATCTGATGGTTGATTTTGGTAGAGCAGTGTCCAAAGACTCTTCATCAAGCCAATTTTTGGCTTTAACTATATGTTTCCCCTTGATCATACGGCCCTTGGCCGTCATAATGGAAAAATAAATAAAAATAAAAAAAATATATGTTTCCCCTTCAAAAACTAATATTTTATCATCACGCGAAATTCCTTCTTTTCCATGACTACTCAAAACACAAAAGTTGCGTCACACAAAATGCTCTAGCTCATTAGGTTGTGGCCCGAGTGCTGTCAAATTTGGACAGAATTCTTTTGAAGGTTGGTACAAACGAAATATGATATGGATAAAAATTTTCTAGCGCGATAAATGTGTTAGGCCAAACAATTATCAGCCCACCTGTTACTACTCATAGTGCTAGAATTTTTTTGTTTTTCAAAGGCATTCAACGGTACAACAAGTTACCCAATGAAATAGAGAATGCGAGTAGTTTACAAGAGTTTAAGCGTAGGTGTGCTGTGTTTGTTAAACAAACATCAAGTTTTTCCATTGATTTCAACAACCCTTACAAGCTATCTGTGTCTGTTGAATGTGGATGCATGGAACAATCCGGAGAATTGATCGTATGGAACTCGACCCTGTAGTGTGAACTGAATGACCGGGAGAACAATAAAGTATAGGCAGTTGTAGTGATGGGAAAAATCACTCCCATGTGGGATTCGATCCGACCGATCCGGATCCGCTTTGGGATCGATCCTCCGAATCAGATCCGAATCCTGCTAGATTTTTTTATGACCACAAAAAAAATCTTGGCTTTGTAAACAAAGAAAATGCATAGTGGTTTTGCTAATACGACATTTTTTTCTTGAATTAAAAAAGTGGGTTCACAATTGAGCTATTGTAAAACAAAAAAAAGGGAAAATTAAATTTATTTATTTTTTTCATTAGTTAAAAATTCATAATTTTTAATTCATTATTTTCAGTATCGATTTCAGTATTACTCAACATTCATGAGACTATCATTTTTCAGCATCAGCAGATTATCAGCATATCACAATTTTATCAAAAAAAAAATTATTCAATTATTTCTATGTCTTCCTTGTTTAAATTATGTTTTAGAAATAATATTTCATTCATTTTTTGGGGAGCAGCCTATTTCTTCTGTCCGTGTAAATTTGTCCTGCCTTAGAGAAAATACGTTCACATGGAACAGAATAAAAAGGCAATAAATCACAAAATATCCGCATCCGAAAACAATCCCTACCACAATCCCACATTCCAATCATGACAGATCCGGATCCGGGATCTGGACTCTTGTTTTGGATTTCGATCCCGGATTCTCGTATTGACGAATCCGGATCCTGAAGGATCCGAATCCGGACTCTTGTTTTGGATTTCGATCCCGGATTCCCGTCATAACAGATCCGGATCGAAAAGGATTGTTTGGGATTCCAATTCAGAGGATCCTGGATCTGGGATCGAATCCGGATTGATCCAATGAAGGATCCAATCCCAGAATCCGAACCGATCCGATCCGCCCAACACTAGGCAGTTGCACATAGACCATCAGACGAGTGAGATCTCTTTATTCAAGACACTACAGAACCGTGCCTTAGAAAGGTCCTTGATGCAACCACTTATTCAGTAGTCTATTTATACATGGGTAATGGAGTTTAACAGTTCTGGAAGAAAATTTTGTTTCTCTCAAACCTGTGTTCTACTCATTCTCCGGTTGTTGCAAGGAAGCTAGTTTAAATGGCCAACTTTCTTGCAACAACTGGAGAACGAGTGAAAGCTTTCGATCCTATGAGGACGGACGATGAAATACGATCAACCATCTCATATCATGTCGAACTAACGCCGATAATCCCATTCTAGATAGATTCTCCCACTGAAAACGTCTGCATCGCGCCATCGCTTACTTATGGAGATTCATCAACAATTCTCGCTCAGCCACAAAAGATAGGCAGTAAAGACATCTCACAGTGAAGGAACTACTACAAGTTGAGCAGTCCATATTTACAGAAGTACAAAAAACGGAATTCCCAGAACAATATCAGCGGCTTCTATCCTCTTTTTAGACGCAGCACTTACATCGATGAAAACTAGGAGTTGCAACGTGCAAGGAAAGAGCTCATCCGAGCTCGGTTGCTGGCACGAAGCCGCCGCTGCCAAGGAGGTCCCAGCCTTTCGTCACCAATGTTCCTGGTTGCTGATACGACGCCACCGTTGCCAAGGATGTAGTAGCTGCACGTCTACACTGTAGATGAGAAGTAGAAGAGGTAAGTCATTTACAATCACTAGAATGGCCACTTCAAAAGAAAGGCCTGGCAAAGAGGCAGAGACAAGTCAGGAGATAGGGTTGCGCGAAGAAGTAGATAGTGTAATAAGCCGAGTTTTTCCACACTTTTTGCGTATTAATAATTTCGCTACCAGAAACTTCACTGGTTGCACCGAACGGAAGAACGTTAGGTCGTCTCCATATGGGCCGCGTTTTCCGCGGTATAACTTGTATGCCACTTCGCCGCGGCTGTCATTCTCCGCTGCAGGCTGTCAAACAGGCGCGGAAACGCGGCTTTGTTCAAGATGGACAACTCTGCGGAAGATTTAACAACGAAAGTTATACGCGTTTTCCGCGGTACCGCGGAAAACGCGGCCCATGTGGAGTTGGCCTAATATGTTTTTCATATGGACGTGGTCAAATCAAAGCCAAATGTAAAGCCAACTCCTCATGGGCCGCTTTCGCCGCGGTACCGCGAAAAACGCGGCTTTGCGGAACAGCAGTCACGGAAGATTTGACAACTGACACGGACCCAGATAAGCCGGGCCGAGCAGATGTTCTGTATTGGCAACGAAAGTTATACGCGTTTTCCGCGGTACCGCTCATGTGTAGACGGCCTAACAGAATACGTTTAGTTTAGAAAAGGAAAGAGATTAGTAAAGAAAAGCAGACAAAAACTAAGAAGAAAAAAACGGAAGTCCGTTCTACCAGAATAAAATAAATTAGATTAATGAAATCTTTTAATTTTTTTATAAGATTGTACTTTTCCTTTTCAATAATTCATTTCCCATTACATTGCATTACATTTCTCGTAAAATAAGTTCTTAAATCTTCACATAAAACGGGCTTGGTACCGTATATCTACTGCATCGAGGCAGTAGATAAATATATCGATCGATATAATTAGTTTAGCTCGTACGCGATACAAATTAAAGACTTTTTTAACTACTACTTGATTTTTCCCCCACGATTTGTATGGTAGTCATGGCAGTTTTCTTCACCGTTTTAAGGGTTGACAAATTTGCTGCGTTGCGATACCAATCCGCCACAACTGTCATTATATGGGTTGATATTTTTAGCGACTGGTAGTTAATTTCGTTCGCGCTAGGTACCAATGTTACATACCCGGTCATGGTCCGGCAGGACATTGCAGTAGGTTTAAAAAGGAGCTAAATGAATCAAGAAAGAAATGGGAAGAGGAAACGCGCATTTTACGAACGGAGTTACGGTGCAAATAGGTAGTAGTACAGACGTCAAAAGCAAATTAGTGAGCAAAAACCTGGATTCCTGCATTGGAAGCGTCTAGTGAGATCCACACCATCACGTTGAAATAAAAATGAGATCCTCATGGGGGATATAAAATGTTGATTCCGTTCGCAGAACAATCTTGTGTTCTTTTTCAGTAAGCGAGGCGTTACTTAGTTGATCGATAAACTATATGCGAGTCGACATCCGCAATAGTTCCTAATGTCCCTTCCTGTGTTGCTTTGCTTGCTCCTTTTTGCGTGATGGTCTGTGAAGTTTTCTTTGTTAGGATTAACCTAGTTTGTAAGATTTCTATAATTTTTAGTGTAAGTCTTGTTTTATAGCCCGTTGTGGCAAACATCCTATATCCTATATCAAGAGTGATATATTTAGTACTACATGCAACCATCTGGCTCCCATTTCACCATAAACTCATTTAAATGTTTATATGTACTTACTTAGAGACAATATTGTAGATTATACTAAATAATAAGCAATTTATTGTGTTTCAATATATTTGCTTGAAAGACTAGGCCATCCTTTAACAAATATAAAAGACTCTATAACTATTTTGATAATTTCATTCATGACGAGGAAGTTTAGTAGAGGTCATAATGAACTTATCATAATGAACGATAAAGATGACGAGGAAGTTTAGTAGAGGTACAACTACTACTTAATACTTCGCTTAATAATTCTTACGGTGATATATTAGCCTTTATTATCTGAGTGTACCCTCTTAAAATTTAGTGAGAATTACTCACGCTGCCAATAATAAGTTCAGTGCGTTGGAATTTTCTTATAGTCAACCTATAACGTTAGTAAGGAAAATTTTAAACTAAAAGTTGGATAAACCTAAATTCAAAGTTGGATAAACAGAGCTACTTACAAGCTAGTTGACAAATTTAAACTATTTCAGGCTGTATAAAATTCTAGGCGAGAGATTCACACTATTTTTTTGCAGGAGAAAATTGGCACGCGCTTTTCGAAAAAATAAGCATTTTTGTGGTAGAAGTGGTAGAAGCTCTCTTTTCCATTCTTTTCGGCCTTGTTGCCAAGCTGATAACGAAACCAATAGAGCCATTAGCGCGGTGCTCTCGGTTGGAATTCGTTGGTTCCATGCTTGCTTCGACCTTCGAATATTTTGTGTGTTACGTTTACTTGATCGTCTATTCGTTTTGAACGTGCAGTGGCTGGCAAACCCCGAAACCAAATATTAGCATAGACATTAACGGAGCATCCTTCTCCGCCAAGACAGCGCATCTCAGAATGCAGTCGATGCCCGAGATACGCTGATAATGTGTCCAGAGAAATCCGCGCTTCGAGGAGTCTGTACTAACAATGAAACTGTAACACTCAGCAAGGGCAGCCCGATTTACTTATGGGGTGCTAGGGTTGACTTGTAGAGCAACAAATCCATTATAAATTTTAAGGCCGTCTCCACAAGGGCCGCGTTTTCCGCGGTACTGCGGAACACGCGTATCTCCGCGGTTGTGAACGGTTCCCACACTTGTCCATCTTGAACAAAGCCGCGTTTCCGGGCCTGTTTGACAGTCTGCCGCGGAGATTTGGCAGCCGAACGCGGCGAAGTGGCATACAAGTTATACGCGTTTTTCGCGGTACCGCGGAAAACGTGGCCCATGTGGAGACGGCCTAATGATTTTGCTCTTAGAAACTGTTTCTATCCCAAAATCCCAAATCTTTTTTTCCCAAATTTCCCAAATTTTCTTTTCAAATCTAATATTTTAAATGGCTCCGCTTATTGTTTAAAGCCGCTTGGCAATCTCGCAGGATTAAAAGCGGCCTAGGTAAGATGGCTGCCAAATTTCCAATTTACTTTTAGGACTTTTCAATTATGTCGATTTCATCGACATATTATATCGGGGGGATATAAACAGATGTAATTGTCACGTGAAGACCCCCAAGTTTTACCTTTATTGCGACAGTTTAAATGCATTCTTGATGAGGGGTGATATTTTGGAATTGCTGTGACTCTTTCCTGTACCAATCAATCGCGGCGAATCATACGGTAGGCGGAGTAGGCGGCCGCCTAGGGCCTCGCCGTGTTGGGGGCCCCAAACAACTTGTGCCGATTGGGCGATTTTTGGAAATTTAGCAGCAGAGTTAATTTATAGCACAAAATCTGATTAAAAAAGGTAGAAAATTGATTGAAAATATCCTTAGATTTTATATATCCTTGGTTAGATAATTTGTTTTTATTTGATTAGCTATATCGGCCCAGTTACACGGCTACGCAAGAGAAGTATGCAGTGTACTCAAACTGCTTCTTTTTTATCGGCAAGAAATCTTCAGGATGTTTAAGCCTACCATTTCTATTTTTTTACTTTATATACCCGTAGGATAGTTAGTGCTGCGTACGGAGGTTTGGTGGTCCAAATGAAATTTTTCCGTGGTCCTGTCTTGTGCAAACCGTCTGCGCTACCAATACACCATCTGGCCGCCCCGTGAACCCTTATATGCCCTTTTACTTCAACCTGTTCATGTATTCTATTTCTTGAACGGGATTTTTTCATCTGTTCGTAAATGATCCTACCGTTAGATGCTAGTATAGAAACCATGCTTATTTTCACATCCGCAATATTCGCAAGGTATTGTTTCTCTCCTCGATTGAACCGTGAAAATGTCTAGCCTATGTGTTTTGAAACAGTATTGTGGTGGAGTATTGTGTTTAGTATGTCGATTGTCACAATTTGTGCAAGTTTGCAAGCCGGTATTGATGTTATAACCGACACAATATGCCAGTGTACTACGACATAGCTAGCATTGTCATAGATTATGAATAAAATCATATTGCAATCATTAGAACTCTCTTTTCCGTTTTATATTTCATACCTCATGGTTTCTGTCTTTCTTGATTATTACTTAATCGAAGCTGGATTGTAGGTCACCAAACACTTTATCATATCCCTGTGTAGAATACTGTTCAAATTACATTGTTGTAATCTCGATAACATTTGCATCGTTGTTGGACTGGAATTGTTCTAAAATTTCCAATTCTAAATTCATACAGTTGAAGATCATCACCGCGAAATCGTTGATCTAAATTAAAAAAAAAAACGAAAAAAGATACTTGAAGAAATCAGGTATAGATATAAAAACGACATATTCAGTAAAGAACCTATCATAGTAGTCTTGCTCAAACATTGTAATGCGTGCTGAAAGCGGTCTCGTTTTTTTGCATTGAAAACTCAGTTTGTTTGAGAAAAATTAGTGAGTGCTTTGTGGTGTTGTATTCCTTTAATTTGCTACTGACTATCAAATTCTGCCTGAGGAGCACATAGTGTGTTTCATATTGATGTAAATGTGCAAGTGTAAATGTGACGAAATGATCGCAAGTGTCTTCACAATGACCGAAGGGATCGGCCAAGAAATTCTTGGATTTCTTGACGCACGGACAACCGACCTAAAATTGGAGCATCAAACTTAATACGCGAAGATCAAGCGAACGATCGAAATTCACATTAATATGTGCAGGGCCACGAGAGTTGATAAATTTGTCTAAAGACCAAATAAACTGGGCAACTGTGAAAACCATTATAGCGTTGCCGCGCACACAATTGTTTTCAGATTTCTGATGCCAGGAGAGCATGTTTTTCCAGAGGTGACATCTGCAGCTTGGGACAAATTTGCCCATCACAAATGCTATTGCATAATATCAAACACGTGAGAACGATCGCTAATAAGTAATATCAATAAAACGGAAAGCATCCTTCATCTCGCTCAAACTTTCCGTCGGCTGGTAAGAAATTCCATACAAAACCAGCTGTTTTCCGATTTACGATACCAGGAAAGCATCCATGGAAGAGGTAGCACCTTGTACAGCAATTTTGGTCGAAAACCGCCGAAAGGTATGCAATATTTAAACACTAACTTTCCCGTTGGTCGAGTAAAATTTGGCAGCAATTTTGCTCAAAAACCGCCGAAAGTTATGCAATGTTTAAACACCAACTCTCATTCTGTCTCCAACCGTCGTTCGGATCGGATGCATGTTTGCTACGCTCCGCACAAGATACCGGCAATCCCGTAAGAGGAAAGGTCAGCGACTGTACCCAGGTGTTACCATCGGCAATAGTAGTAGTGTTAGTGAATAAAGATAATAGTGCGTACGAGGTGCGTAGGTGTTACGCGCACCTGCTAGTTCCACTGTTAAGCGTGTTATCCTTCTCCTTTGTTGTTCGTACCGTTCCGTCTCGCTTACTTGTAGGTAAGTCGAAAAGTCACGTCGTTTTTGTTTTTCGTAAAAATTATTATTTTTGTTAAAAAAAATAATAATTACAACTCAACCCCGTTCCGGTCTCTTTGGCCATAAAGGCCAGGATGGAAGTTGAAAAAACTTCCTCCGACGATGGGTTCACCCCGGTGGCAAACAAAAAAAGAAAGTCGGCCATCCAAGAGGATGATATTTTGCCGCAACAATCCGCTGCGTCGGTAGTCTCGACGTCCCCGGATGGTGCGCAGAGGCACCGCAGTTACCCGATCTCGCATCGGGGTGAATTTCGGGTGTTCATGATGCCCGGTAAAAAAGAGCTGGACATGCTAGCAATAGCATCGTCCTTGCATAAAAAATATTCGGCTGTGACGGACGTACTTCGCGTCCGCACAAATAGAATCCGGGTCGTCGTGAACGACCGAGTGCAGGCGAACGCCATTGCAGCGGACCCTGCCTATACGGAGAACTACCGGGTGTATATTCCCGGTAGCATTGTTGAAGTTACTGGTGTGGTAGAGGATCTCGACATTCCAGCTGAGGACCTCAGAAAATACGGAATGGGCGGTTTTCGCTCCTGTGCCACCCCAGGTGTGAAAGTGACAGAGGTCAAACCTTTGTACACTTCTTCCATCATAGATGGTAAGAAAGTGTATAGGGAGACCCGCTCAAAGCGTGTCACTTTCGAGGGAACCGTACTACCGGGCTATATCGTGTATGAGGGGCTTCGCGTCCCTATTGCAAGACCCTTTGTCTCCAAGGTACCCACCTGCGAGAAATGTAGCCAGATCGGTCACTCAAAAGAGTTTTGCAGCAACAGAGTTAAGTGTGTCAAGTGCCAAGGTCAGCACTTGTCCTCCGAATGCACCGCAGCGCCATTCAAATGCGCTCAGTGCAATCAGCACTGGCACGAATTAAAATC
Source organism: Anopheles moucheti (assembly GCF_943734755.1). Classification (NCBI taxonomy): domain Eukaryota; kingdom Metazoa; phylum Arthropoda; class Insecta; order Diptera; family Culicidae; genus Anopheles; species Anopheles moucheti. Next base: position 33,711,854 of record NC_069140.1, on the reverse strand, counting down.
GTGCCCGGTGTACAAGAGGACACAAGCTGAGCTTAAAAAAGCTCAATATCAGCTGGCACGTGGCTCCTACGCTTCAGTTCTGGTGGGTGGCCCTTCAAGCGAAAACGCTTTCCGTCTCCTGGAGGAGGAGACAATCCCCTCCAGTACGGAGACACTGCGCCCAACTGTCTCGGAGGTGGTTGTGAGAGTGAAGAGGACAGTGACTCGTCGTCGCAGGAAAGCCCCAAAGAAGGCTACACCTCCTACGGAGAAAAAATCTGCCTTTGCAAAAGGCAAGAAAAATTCTCCCTCCTCGGCAACCCCTCGTCTAGCAAGTGCCCCTCGTCAACATACCCCGGTGAAACCCCGGCAAGACGAGACGCTTCCTTTCAGTCCCATCCTATCCCCAGCATCCAACTCCCGACCCAAGCTACAGCAAAAGCTGAGGGCTCGTCGTCAGGCCCTACAAGAATCGGTCCCATTGTCAGGACTGATCGATTCGCTTATTTCAGTACTGGGCATACCAGAGCCACTGAAAAGTATTATAACCATGGCGCGTCCTTTAATACAAGGCGCTCTAAAGCAGTGGCTTGGGCAATGGCCCGCACTGAGTACGTTAGTTCAATTGGACAACTAAAGTTCCAATGGCTAACATACTCCAATGGAATTGTAGAAGTTTTCTTGGAAAAATAGATCTTTTTAAAACCCTGGTCGGCAAGCACAAAACAGATGTGTTTGCCGTCTCTGAAACCTGGCTTACCCCTGATAAAAGTATAACCTTCCACGGATATAACATCATCCGTCAAGATCGAACTACTACAGGTAGTGATAGTCGTGGTGGTGGTGTGTTGATCGGTGTCCGGAGAAATTTACCCTTTTTTCGGATACCCCTCCCCTTACTACAAGTTATTGAATGTGTCGCAATACAAGCAAAGCTAGGCGATCTTGAATTATCTTTTGCATCTGTCTATATCCCTCCGGAAGCCGGGATTGAAATAGAGAAGATCACAAGGGATCTTGAAAAAATAGCAACGGCAGTAAAAACGCCCATTTTTATCCTGGGAGATTTTAACTCCCATGGACACGACTGGGGATGCACCAAAGACGACTTACGTGCTCCAGTCATCAGGGACTTCTGCGACAAACATAGCTTGACAATATTAAACTCCGGTGAAGCTACTAGGGTTTCAGGGCCTTTGGCGCGTGAAAGTGCAATAGACCTGTCTCTATGTTCAGTGTCGCTTGCTCTGGATACTTCGTGGAAGGTTATCCAGGACCCCAATGGCAGCGATCACTTACCGATTGAAATGGTCTTCACTGGTAGGAATCGTCAGGTTGATAATGCTCCTGTCAAATGCGACCTGACAAGGAATATCAACTGGGCAAGATACAGCGAACTAATGTCAGCTTCGCTGCCATCTATAAACTCCAGTTTTGATCCACTCGTGGAATATAAAAAACTCGTAGAATGTATAAACGAGTGTGCCCTTGCAGCCCAAACAAGGGGACCCCACCAAGCAAGGCCCTTTAGCAAACCTCCTACTCCTTGGTGGGACAGAGACTGTCAAGCTGCATTTGTAGCGAAGAGGAAGGCATTTGGCCAATATAGACGCCATGGTTCCAATGTTCTATACGAACAGTATAAAGCATTGGAACGAACATGTAGAAATCTGCTAAAAGCAAAAAAACGGGGCTTTTGGCGGAAATACGTCGAAAGCCTCCCGCCTTCCACTTCGCTCCGTTCGTTGTGGAACATGGGTAAAAGGATGCGAAATAGCAAATTCACCAACGAGAGCGAGAAATTTTCGGGAGATTGGCTCTATCAATTTGCGGATAGAGTATGTCCAGATTTCGTTCCTGCGCAAAAATTTGAACAACATGCGCCTTGCAGTGATCCTATCATGGACTCGCCCTTCAGTATGGTCGAGCTCTCCCTAGCTCTACTTTCATGCAAAAATTCTTCTCCAGGACTGGATAATGTTACAAGCAAATTGCTTCAAAACATGCCAGACTTGGCGAAGAAACGATTATTGAGCATCTTCAACAAGATGTTGGAACTCAATGTCGTCCCGCAAGAGTGGAGAGAGGTGAAAGTAGTCGCAATTTTGAAGCCTGGCAAACCGGCATCAGAGCACGGGTCATACAGACCTATATCTTTGCTATCGTGCTTGCGCAAGCTACTCGAGAGGATGATTCTTTTTCGTCTGGACAACTGGTTGGAATCCAACGGACTGTTGTCCCGTACCCAGTTTGGCTTTCGCAAGGGTATGGGTACAAACGATTGCTTAGCGCTTCTGGTTACAGAAATAGAGTTGGCACATACTCGTAAAGAGATGTTGGCCTCTGTATTTCTGGATATCAAGGGGGCTTTTGACTCAGTATCTATAAATATACTGGGTCAAAAACTTCAAAACGCGGGGTTAAGTCCAAAGTTGAACACTTACCTTTGCAACCTCCTTTCCGAAAAGGCAATGAATTTCGATAACGGTCTGGTTCAAACAAGACGAATCAGCTTCTTCGGACTCCCACAAGGGTCCTGTTTGAGCCCCATTTTGTACAATTTTTATGTCAATGACATTGATTCTTGCCTGGAGCAAAATTGCAGCTTAAGGCAATTGGCAGACGACGGTGTTGTCTCAGTCGCTAGCAACAGCATCGTAGGTCTCCAAAGCCCTTTGCAAACCACGCTTGACAATTTACAGGTGTGGGCAAATAACCTAGGTATCGAGTTTTCTCCAGAGAAGACTGAAATGCTTGTTTTTTCGTTCCATTACGATACACCGAAAAATAGGCTTGCCAACGTGTACAAACCTAATTTTGACATATTTTTATATGGAAAAAAGATCACGATTGCCCAAACTTTTAGATACCTAGGTGTTTGGTTTGATAGTAAAAATGTGTGGAGGTCACATGTAGATCAACTGGCAATTAAGTGTGCCAAAAGAATCAACTTCCTCCGAACAGTCACAGGCTTCTGGTGGGGTGCACACCCATTAGACCTCCTACGGCTGTACAAGACAACGATCTTATCCGTCTTGGAATACGGATGCATCTGCTTCCATTGGGCAGCCAAGTCGCATATCATAAAACTAGAACGTATTCAATATCGTTGTCTTAGAATTGCGCTGGGCAGTATGAAGTCCACTCATACAATGTCCTTAGAAGTGATGTCCGGAGTGATGCCGCTGAAACTGAGATTTTTGCAGCTATCGCTTCGCCTTTTACTACGTTCCACAGTATCTAACCCTCTAGTGATTGATAATTTCAAATCGCTACAAGAGGCAGGTTCTAAATGCAAAATCATGGATGTATATCGTGATTTTGTATCTTTACAGGCAAACCCTAGCGCCACAAGAGCAATTAACTGCGCCAGTTTACCGGAGTCCTACAATTCCCTTCTAGTAATCGACACCTCGATGAGGGAGGAAACGAAGAACATTCCAAATGAACTTCGCTGGAGGACAATTCCCAGCATTTTTGTGAACAAGTATGGCCAACCCTATAAGAACCAGTATTTCACTGATGGATCCTCTTCGGAGGTGGGCACGGGTTTTGGTGTATTTAACACATGCACCGAAATCTTCCACAAACTTAGACAGCCATGCTCAATCTATGTAGCTGAGCTGGCTGCTATTTTTTACGCCCTATTACTAATAAGTGCGAGTCCTCCGGATCAGTATTTTATATTCACAGACAGCCTCAGCGCTGTCGAAGCACTGAAATCAGTGGAGGCTATAAAGAGCTCCGATTATTTTATTCGAAAAATCTTGGATATACTAAGCTCTCTGTTCAACAAAGCGTTTCGAATATCGCTTATCTGGTTGCCTGCTCATTGCGGTATCCCCGGAAATGAAAAGGCAGATCTTTTGGCCAAACGAGGTGCCTCTGAGGGCAACTTTTTTGAGAGGTCGATTCCCCCTCACGAGTTTCTTCGCACCCCACAACAGCTTTGCATGGCTCGCTGGCAGAGCATGTGGGATGACGATGAGCTCGGGAGGTTCTTGTATTCAATCTCACCACAGGTATCCCTGCGTCCTTGGTTTCACAGCCTCCCGGTAGGTCGTGCGTTCATTCGTATGATGTCTAGGCTCATGTCGAACCATTATGCAATGAATGCGCACCTTCAACGTATAGGTATGTCCGACTCCAAGGTTTGTAGCTGTAGTGTTGGATTCCATGACATCGACCACATCCTCTGGTCATGTGGTGAATTCGATGCCGCAAGACCCGGTCTTCTAGCAGCCGTTCGGGCATCAGGAAGATCCGCTGCTGTGCCAATTCGCGACATTCTGGGTCAGAAGGACTACGAGTACGCACGGATTTTGTTCGACTTCGCCAAAGAGATCGGAATCACCCTATGATTCCCTCCCCTTCCCCATCCTGTAGGTAGTACGCACTATCGTTTGTTCTTATTTGTTCTTCCTTTTGTTTAGTCCTTGTTACAGATGTTTGTCCCTCGTTTCTGTTGTCCTTACTGTTATATGTTCTATTGCTGTTGTCGAGGATACATTGGGGAAGCTTGGACAGTCGCACCTATGTAGGTTGGGACAGACGCTACCATGACGCAGTCTGGTATGCCAAAAACGTCCGAGACGACAGCCCACACGGACGACAGCAAATCAAAGGCTCCAAAGACTGGCAAGATGGTCACGATGCCGATCATCAAACTCACCTCCGACTAAAGGACGCCGCAGACGGCCTGTCTGAATGTCGGAGTAATACGAAAGCCTACCGAAAAAGGAGGACAAGAGGGACTCCAAAATAACCGATATTTCTACCGAGTTCACCCGGGATAAGGTGCATCGCAATGGTGAGAGAAGGAAATGTCCCACCCACTATTTGTGAACTACTAGACATTAAGCGTAGTCTATAAGATATACGGCCTGGCCGTTCTAACGATAATAAAAAAAAAAAAAAACACCAACTCTCCCGTTTGTCGTGAAAAATTTCTTCGAAAACTACCAGTTTTCAAATGTATAGTACCAGGAGAGCATCCACGGAAGAGGTAGCACCTGGTAATTTTGCTCGCCTGAAGGTATGCAATGTTTAAACACTAACTTTTCATACAAACCAGCTGTTTTCAGATTTCCGATACCAGGAGAGCATGTTGTTCAAGAGGTAACATCTTCCATCCCCCTCCCCCTCTTCCCCACAAGATGGCGGAAAAGATGGCGGCCAAGATGGCGGACAAGATGGCGGCCAAGATGGCGGCCAAGATGGCGGACAAGATGGCGGACAAGATGGCGGACAAGATGGCGGACACAAGATGGCGGCCACGATGGCGGACAAGATGGCGGCCAAGATGGCGGACAAGATGGCGGACAAGATGGCGGCCAAGATGGTGGACACAAGATGGCGGACAAGATGGCGGACAAGATGGCGGACAAGATGGCGGACAAGATGGCAGCCAAGATGGCGGACTAGATGGCGGACAAGATAGCGGACAAGATGGCGGACAAGATGGCGGCCAAGATGGCGGACAAAATGGCGGCCAAGATGGTGGCCAAGATGGCGGACAAGATGGCGGCCAAGATGGCGGACAAGATGGCGGACAAGATGGCGGACACAAGATGGCGGACAAGTTGGCGGACAAGATGGCGGACAAGATGGCGGACAAGATGGCGGACAAGATGGCAGCCAAGAAGGCGGACAAGATGACGGACAAGATGGCGGCCAAGATGGCGGACACAAGATGGCGGAAAAGATAGCGGCCAAGATGGCGGACAAGATGGCGGACAAGATGGCGGACACAAGATGGCGGACAAGATGACGGCCAAGATGGTGGCCAAGATGGCGGACAAGATGGCGGTCAATATGGCGGACAAGATGGCGGACACAAGATGGCGGACAAGATGGCGGACAAGATGGCGGACACAAGATGGCGGACAAGATGGCGGACAAGATGGCGGCCAAGATGGTGGACCAGATGGCGGCCAAGATGGCGGACAAGATGGCGAACAAGATGGCACCCAAGATGGCGGACAAGATGGCGGCCAAGATGGCGGACACAAGATGGCGGACAAGATAGCGGCCAAGATGGCGGACAAGATGGCGGCCAAGATGGCGGACAAGATGGCAGCCAAGATGGCGGACAAGATGGCGGACACAAGATGGCAGCCATGATGCCGGACAAGATGGCGGACAAGATGGCGGACAAGATGGCGGCCAAGATGGCGGACACAAGATGGCGGACAAGATGGCGGACAAGATGGCGGACAAGATGGTGGACAAGATGGCGGCCAAGATGGCGGACAAGATGGCGGACACAAGATGGCGGACAAGATGGCGGACACAAGATGGCGGACAAGATGGCGGACAAGATGGCGGACAAGATGGCGGACACAAGATGGCGGACAAGATGGCGGACAAGATGGCGGACAAGATGGTGGACAAGATGGCGGCCAAGATGGTGGACCAGATGGCGGACAAGATGGCGGCCAAGATGATGGACAAGCTGGCGGACAAGATGGCGGCCAAGATGGCGGACAAGATGGCGGCCAAGATGGCGGACAAGATGGCAGCCATGATGGCGGACAAGATGGTGGACACAAGATGGCGGGCAAGATGGCGGCCAAGATGGCGGACAAGATGGCGGACAAGATGGCGGACAAGATGGCGGCCAAGATGGCGGACAAGATGGCAGCCAAGATGACGGACAAGATGGCGGCCAAGATGGCGGACAAGATGGCGGCCAAGATGGCGGACAAGATGGCGGCCAAGATGGCGCACAAGATGGCGGACAAGATGGCGGCCAAGATGACGGACAAGATGACAGCCAAGATGGCGGACAAGATGGCGGACAAGATGGCGGACAAGATGGCGGACAAGATGGCGGCCAAGATGGCGGCCAAGATGGCAGCCAATATGGCGGACAAGATGGCGGACAAGATGGCGGACAAGATGGCGGACAAGATGGCGGACAAGATGGCGGACAATATGGCTGCAAAGATGGCGGACAAGATGGCGCACAAGATGGCGGACACAAGATGGCGGACAAGATGGCGGCCAAGATGGCGCACAAGATGGCGGACAAGATGGCGGCCAAGATGGCGGACAAGATGGCGGCCAAGATGGCGGCCAAGATGGCGGACAAGATGGCGGACAAGATGGCGGACAAGATGGCGGACACAAGATGGCGGCCACGATGGCGGACAAGATGGCGGCCAAGATGGCGGACAAGATGGCGGACAAGATGGCGGCCAAGATGGTGGACACAAGATGGCGGACAAGATGGCGGACAAGATGGCGGACAAGATGGCGGACAAGATGGCAGCCAAGATGGCGGACTAGATGGCGCACAAGATGGCGGACAAGATGGCGGCCAAGATGGCGCACAAGATGGCGGACAAGATGGCGGACAATATGGCTGCAAAGATGGCGGACAAGATGGCGCACAAGATGGCGGACACAAGATGGCGGACAAGATGGCGGACAAGATGGCGGCCAAGATGGCGGACAAGATGGTGGACAAGATGGTGGACACAAGATGGCGAACAAGATGGCGAACAAGATGGCGGACAAGATGGCAGCCAAGATGACAGCCAAGATGGCGGACAAGCTGGCGGACAAGATGGCGGATAATATGGCTGCAAAGATGGCGGACAAGATGGCGCACAAGATGGCGGACACAAGATGGCGGACAAGATGGCGGACAAGATGGCGGCCAAGATGGCGCACAAGATGGCGGACAATATGGCTGCAAAGATGGCGGACAAGATGGCGCACAAGATGGCGGACACAAGATGGCGGACAAGATGGCGGACAAGATGGCGGACAAGATGGCGGACAAGATGGTGGACAAGATGGTGGACAAGATGGCGGTCAAGATGGCGGACAAGATGGCGGACAAGATGGCAGCCAAGATGGCGGACAAGATGGCGGCCAAGATGGCGGACACAAGATGGCGGACAAGATGGCGGCCAAGATGGCGGACAAGCTGGCGGCCAAGATGGTGGACAAGATGGCAGCCAAATGGCGGACAAGATGGCGGACAAGATGGCGGACAAGAGAGCGGACAAGATGGCGGACAAGATGGCGGACACAAGATGGCGGACAAGATGGCGGACAAGATGGTGGACAAGATGGCGGACAAGATGGTGGACCAGATGGCGGACAAGATGGCAGCCAAGATGACGGACAAGATGGCGGCCAAGATGACAGCCAAGATGGCGGACAAGATGGCGGACAAGATGGCGGACAAGATGGCGGCCAAGATGGCGCACAAGATGGCGGACAAGATGGCGGCCAAGATGGCGGCCAAGATGGCGGACAAGATGGCGGACAAGATGGCGGCCAAGATGACAGCCAATATGGCGGACAAGATGGTGGACAAGATGGCGGACAAGATGGCTGCAAAGATGGTGGACAAGATGGCGGACAAGATGGCGGACACGATGGCGGACAAGATGGCGGCCAAGATGGCGGACACAAGATGGCGGAAAAGATAGCGGCCAAGATGGCGGACACAAGATGGCGGACAAGATGGCGGACAAGATGGCGGACAAGATGGCGGACAAGATGGCGGACAAGATGGCGGACAATAAGGCAGACAAGATGGCGGACAAGATAGCGGACAAGATGGCGGACAAGATGGCGGACAAGATGGCGGCCAAGATGGCAGCCAATATGGCGGAAAAGATGGTGGACAAGATGGCGGACACAAGATGGCGGACAAGATGGCGGCCAAGATGGCGGACAAGATGGTGGACAAGATGGCGACCAAGCTGGTGGACAAAATGGCGACCAAGATGGCGGACAAGATGGCGGCCAAGATGGCGGACAAGATGGCGGACACAAGATGGCGGACAAGTTGGCGGACAAGATGGCAGACAAGATGGCGGACAAGATGGTGGCCAAGATGGCGGACAAGATGGCGGTCAATATGGCGGACAAGATGGCGGACACAAGATGGCGGACAAGGTGGCGGACAAGATGGCGGACACAAGATGGCGGACAAGATGGCGGACAAGATGGCGGACACAAGATGGCGGACAAGATGGCGGACAAGATGGCGGACAAGATGGTGGACAAGATGGCGGCCAAGATGGCGGACAAGATGGTTGCCCAGATGGCGGACACAAGATGGCGGCCAAGATGGCGGACCAGATGGCGGACAAGATGGTGGCCAAGATGGCGGACACAAGATGGCGGACAAGATGGTGGCCAAAATGGCGGACAAGATGGCGGCCAAGATGGCGGATACAAGATGGCGGACAAGATGGCGGACACAAGATGGCGGACAAGATGGCGGACAAGATGGTGGACAAGATGGCGGCCAAGATGGTGAACACAAGATGGCGGGCAAGATGGAGGCCAAGATGGCGGACAAGATGGCGGACAAGATGGCGGACAAGATGGCGGACAAGATGGCGGACAAGATGGCAGCCAAGATGACGGACAAGATGGCGGACAAGATGGCGGAAAAGATGGCGGCCAAGATGGCGGACAAGATGGCGGCCAAGAAGGCGCACAAGATGGCGGACAAGATGGCGGACAAGATGGCGGACAAGATGGCGGCCAAGATGACGGACAAGATGGCGGACAAGATGGCGGACAAGATGGCGGCCAAGATGGCGCACAAGATGGCGGACAAGCTAGCGGACAAGATGGCGGCCAAGATGGCGGACAAGATGGCAGCCATGATGGCGGACAAGATGGTGGACACAAGATGGCGGGCAAGATGGAGGCCAAGATGGCGGACAAGATGGCGGACAAGATGGCGGACACAAGATGGCGGACAAGATGGCGGCCAAGATGGCGGACAATATGGCGGACAAGATGGCGGACAAGATGGCGGACAAAATGGCGGACACAAGATGGAGGACAAGATGGCGGACAAGATGGCGGACAAGATGGCGGACACAAGATGGCGGACAAGATGGCGGACAAGATGGCGGACAAGATGGCGGACAAGATGGCGGCCAAGATGACGGACAAGATGGCAGCCAAGATGGCGGACAAGATGGCGGACAAGATGGCGGCCAAGATGGCGCACAAGATGGCGGACAAGCTGGCGGACAAGATGGCGGCCAAGATGGCGGACAAGATGGCAGCCATGATGGCGGACAAGATGGCGGGCAAGATGGAGGCCAAGATGGCGGACAAGATGGCGGACAAGATGGCGGACACAAGATGGCGGACAAGATGGCGGACAAGATGGTGGCCAAAGTGGCGGACAAGATGGCGGGCAAGATGGCGGACACAAGATGGCGGACAAGATGGCGGACAAGATGGCGGACACAAGATGGCGGACACGATGGCGGACAAGATGGTGGACAAGATGGCGGCCAAGATGGTGGACAAGATGGCGGACAAGATGGCGGCCAAGATGATGGACAAGCTGGCGGACAAGATGGCGGCCAAGATGGCGGCCAAGATGGCGGCCATGATGACGGACAAGATGGCGGCCAAAATGGCGGCCATGATGACGGACAAGATGGTGGACACAAGATGGCGGGCAAGATGGAGGCCAAGATGGCGGACAAGATGGCGGACAAGATGGCGGACAAGATGGCGGACAAGATGGCGGACAAGATGGCGGACAAGATGGCAGCCAAGATGACGGACAAGATGGCGGCCAAGATGGCGGAAAAGATGGCGGACACAAGATGGCGGACAAGATGGCGGACAAGATGGTGGACAAGATGGCGTTCAAGATGGTGAACACAAGATGGCGGGCAAGATGGAGGCCAAGATGGCGGACAAGATGGCGGACAAGATGGCGGACAAGATGGCGGACAAGATGGCGGACAAGATGGCGGACAAGATGGCAGCCAAGATGACGGACAAGATGGCGGCCAAGATGGCGGACAAGATGGCGGCCAAGATGGCGGACAAGATGGCGGCCAAGAAGGCGCACAAGATGGCGGACAAGATGGCTGCAAAGATGGCGGACAAGATGGCGGACAAGATGGCGCACAAGATGGCGGACACAAGATGGCGGACAAGATGGCGGACAAGATGGCGGCCAAGATGGCGGACACAAGATGGCGGACAAGATAGCGGCCAAGATGGCGGACACGATGGCGGACAAGATGGCGGTCAATATGGCGGACAAGATGGCGGACACAAGATGGCGGACAAGATGGCGGACAAGATGGTGGACACAAGATGGCGGACAAGATGGCGGACAAGATGGTGGACAAGATGGCGGCCAAGATGGCGGACAAGATGGCGGACAAGATGGCACCCAAGATGGCGGACAAGATGGCGGACAAGATGGCGGACACAAGATGGCGGACAAGATGGCGGCCAAGATGGCGGACAAGATGGCGGACACAAGATGGCGGACAAGATGGCGGACAAGATGGTGGACAAGATGGCGGCCAAGATGGTGGACCAGATGGCGGCCCAGATGGCGGACAAGATGGCGGCCAAAATGGTGGACAAGATGGCGGCCAAGATGGCGGCCAAGATGGCGGACAAGATGGCAGCCAAGATGGCGGACAAGATGGAGGCCAAGATGGCGGACACAAGATGGCGGACAAGATGGCGGACAAGATGGCGGACAAGATGACGGACAAGATGGCGGACACAAGATGGCGGACAAGATGGCGGACAAGATGGCTGCAAAGATGGTGGACAAGATGGCGGACAAGATGGCGGACAAGATGGCGGCCAAGATGGCGGCCAAGATGGCGGACAAGATGGCGGCCAAGATGGCGGACAAGATGGCGGACAAGATGGCGGACAAGATGGCGGACAAGATGGCGGACAAGATGGCGGACACAAGATGGCGGACAAGATGGCGGACAAGATGGCGGACACAAGATGGCGGACAAGATGGCGGACAAGATGGCTGCAAAGATGGTGGACAAGATGGCGGACAAGATGGTGGACAAGATGGCGGACAAGATGGCGGACAAGATGGCGGCCAAGATGGCGGACAAGATGGCGGCCAAGATGGCGGACAAGATGGCGGACAAGATGGCGGCCAAGATGGCGGCCAAGAAGTCGCACAAGATGGCGGACAAGATGGCGGACAAGATGGCGGACAAGATGGCGGACACAAGATGGCGGACAAGATGGCGGACACAAGATGGCGGACAAGATGGCGGCCAAGATGGCGGACACAAGATGGCGGCCAAGATGGCGGACAAGATGGCGGCCAAGATGGCGGACAAGATGGCGGACAAGATGGCGGACAAGATGGCGGACAAGATGGCGGACAAGATGGCGGACAAGATGGCGGACAAGATGGCGGACACAAGATGGCGGACAAGATGGCGGACAAGATGGCTGCAAAGATGGCAGCCAAGATGGCGGACAAGATGGCGGACAAGATGGCGGACCCAAGATGGCGGACAAGATGGCAGCCATGATGGCGGACAAGATGGTGGACACAAGATGGCGGGCAAGATGGCGGCCAAGATGGCGGACAAGATGGCTGCAAAGATGGCGGACAAGATGGCGGCCAAGATGGCGGACAAGATGGCGGCCAAGATGGCGGACAAGATGGCAGCCATGATGGCGGACAAGATGGTGGACACAAGATGGCGGGCAAGATGGCGGCCAAGATGGCGGACAAGATGGCGGACAAGATGGCGGACAAGATGGCGGCCAAGATGGCGGACAAGATGGCAGCCAAGATGACGGACAAGATGGCGGCCAAGATGGCGGACAAGATGGCGGCCAAGATGGCGGACAAGTTGGCGGCCAAGATGATGGACAAGCTGGCGGACAAGATGGCGGCCAAGATGGCGGCCAAGATGGCGGCCATGATGGCGGACAAGATGGCGGACAAGATGGCGGACAAGATGGCGGCCAAGCTGGCGGCCAAGATGGCAGCCAATATGGCGGACAAGATGGCGGACAAGATGGCGGACACAAGATGGCGGACAAGATGGCGGCCAAGATGGCGGACAAGATGGCAGCCATGATGGCGGACAAGATGGTGGACACAAGATGGCGGGCAAGATGGCGGCCAAGATGGCGGACAAGATGGCGGACAAGATGGCGGACAAGATGGCGGCCAAGATGGCGCACAAGATGGCGCACAAGATGGCGGACAAGATGGCGGCCAAGATGGCGCACAAGATGGCGGACAAGATGGCGGCCAAGATGGCAGCCAATATGGCGGACAAGATGGCGGCCAAGATGGTGGACCAGATGGCGGACAAGATGGCAGCCAAGATGACGGACAAGATGGCAGCCAAGATGACAGCCAAGATGGCGGACAAGATGGCGGACAAGATGGCGGATAATATGGCTGCAAAGATTGCGGACAAGATGGCGCACAAGATGGCGGACACAAGATGGCGGACAAGATGGCGGACAAGATGGCGGCCAAGATGGCGCACAAGATGGCGGACAAGATGGCGGACAATATGGCTGCAAAGATGGCGGACAAGATGGCGCAAAAGATGGCGGACACAAGATGGCGGACAAGATGGCGGACAAGATGGCGGACAAGATGGTGGACAAGATGGTGGACAAGATGGTGGACACAAGATGGCGAACAAGATGGCGAACAAGATGGCGGACAAGATGGCAGCCAAGATGGCGGACAAGATGGCGGCCAAGATGGCGGACACAAGATGGCGGACAAGATGGCGGCCAAGATGGCGGACAAGCTGGCGGCCAAGATGGCGGACAAGATGGCAGCCAAGATGGCGGACAAGATGGCGGACAAGATGGCGGACAAGAGAGCGGACAAGATGGCGGACAAGATGGCGGACACAAGATGGCGGACAAGATGGCGGACAAGATGGTGGACAAGATGGCGGACAAGATGGTGGACCAGATGGCGGACAAGATGGCAGCCAAGATGACAGACAAGATGGCAGCCAAGATGACAGCCAAGATGGCGGACAAGATGGCGGACAAGATGGCGGACAAGATGGCGGCCAAGATGGCGCACAAGATGGCGGACAAGATGGCGGCCAAGATGGAAGCCAAGATGGCGGACAAGATGGCGGACAAGATGGCGGCCAAGATGGCAGCCAATATGGCGGACAAGATGGTGGACAAGATGGCGGACAAGATGGCTGCAAAGATGGCGGACAAGATGGCGGACAAGATGGCGGACAAGATGGCGGCCAAGATGGCGGACAAGATGGCGGACAAGATGGCGGACAAGATGGCGGACAAGATGGCGGCCAAGATGGCGGACAAGATGGCGGACAAGATGGCGGACACAAGATGGCGGGCAAGTTGGCGGACAAGATGGCGGACAAGATGGCGGACAAGATGGCAGCCAAGAAGGCGGACAAGATGGCGGACAAGATGGCGGCCAAGATGGCGGACAAGATGGCGGACAAGATGGCGGACAAGATGGCGGACAAGATGGCGGACACAAGATGGCGGCCAAGATGGTGGACAAGATGGCGGACAAGATGGCGGACACGATGGCGGACAAGATGGCGGACAAGATGGCGGACAAGATGGCGGAAAAGATAGCGGCCAAGATGGCGGAAAAGATGGCGGACAAGATGGCGGCCAAGATGGCGGACAAGATGGCGGACAAGATGGCGGTCAAGATGGCGGACAATAAGGCAGACAAGATGGCGGACAAGATAGCGGACAAGATGGCGGACAAGATGGCGGCCAAGATGGCAGCCAATATGGCGGACAAGATGGTGGACAAGATGGCGGACACAAGATGGCGGACAAGATGGCTGCAAAGATGGTGGACAAGATGGCGGCCAAGATGGCGGACAAGATGGCGGCCAAGATGGCGGACAAGATGGCTGCAAAGATGGTGGACAAGATGGCGGCCAAGATGGCGGACAAGATGGCGGCCAAGATGGCGGACAAGATGGTGGACAAGATGGCGACCAAGATGGTGGACAAGATGGCGACCAAGATGGCGGACAAGATGGCGGCCAAGATGGCGGACAAGATGGCGGACACAAGATGGCGGACAAGATGGCGGACACAAGATGGCGGACAAGATGGCGGACAAGATGGTGGACAAGATGGCGGCCAAGATGGTGGACACAAGATGGCGGGCAAGATGGAGGCCAAGATGGCGGACAAGATGGCGGACAAGATGGCGGACAAGATGGCGGACAAGATGGCGGACAAGATGGCGGCCAAGAAGGCGCACAAGATGGCGGACAAGATGGCGGACAAGATGGCGGACAAGATGGCGGCCAAGATGACGGACAAGATGGCAGCCAAGATGGCGGACAAGATGGCGGACAAGATGGCGCACAAGATGGCGGACAAGCTAGCGGACAAGATGGCGGCCAAGATGGCGGACAAGATGGCAGCCATGATGGCGGACAAGATGGCGGACACAAGATGGCGGGCAAGATGGAGGCCAAGATGGCGGACAAGATGGCGGACAAGATGGCGGACACAAGATGGCGGACAAGATAGCGGCCAAGATGGCGGACAATATGGCGGACAAGATGGCGGACAAGATGGCGGACAAGATGGCGGACAAGATGGTGGCCAAGATGGCGGACACAAGATGGCGGACAAGATGGCGGACAAGATGGTGGCCAAAATGGCGGATAAGATGGCGGACAAGATGGCGGACAAGATGGCGGACAAGATGGCGGCCAAGATGACGGACAAGATGGCAGCCAAGATGGCGGACAAGATGGCGGACAAGATGGCGGACAAGATGGCGGCCAAGATGATGGACAAGCTGGCGGACAAGATGGCGGCCAAGATGGCGGACAAGATGGCAGCCATGATGGCGGACAAGATGGTGGACACAAGATGGCGGGCAAGATGGAGGCCAAGATGGCGGACAAGATGGCGGACAAGATGGCGGACACAAGATGGCGGACAAGATGGCGGCCAAGATGGCGGACAAGCTGGCGGCCAAGATGGCGGACAAGATGGCGGACAAGATGGCGGACAAGATGGTGGCCAAGATGGCGGACACAAGATGGCGGACAAGATGGCGGACAAGATGGTGGCCAAAGTGGCGGACAAGATGGTGGGCAAGATGGCGGACACAAGATGGCGGACAAGATGGCGGACAAGATGGCGGACACAAGATGGCGGACACGATGGCGGACAAGATGGTGGACAAGATGGCGGCCAAGATGGTGGACAAGATGGCGGACAAGATGGCGGCCAAGATGATGGACAAGCTGGCGGACAAGCTGGCGGCCAAGATGGCGGCCAAGATGGCGGACAAGATGGCAGCCAAGATGGCGGACAAGATGGCGGACAAGATGGCGGACAAGATGGCGGCCAAGATGATGGACAAGCTGGCGGACAAGATGGCGGCCAAGATGGCGGACAAGATGGCAGCCATGATGGCGGACAAGATGGTGGACACAAGATGGCGGGCAAGATGGCGGCCAAGATGGCGGACAAGATGGCGGACAAGATGGCGGACACAAGATGGCGGACAAGATGGCGGCCAAGATGGCGGACAAGCTGGCGGCCAAGATGGCGGACAAGATGGCGGACAAGATGGCGGACAAGATGGTGGCCAAGATGGCGGACACAAGATGGCGGACAAGATGGCGGACAAGATGGCGGACAAGATGGTGGACAAGATGGCGGCCAAGATGGTGGACAAGATGGCGGCCAAGATGGTGGATCAGATGGCGGCCCAGATGGCTGACAAGATGGCGGCCAAAATGGAGGACAAGATGGCGGCCAAGATGGCAGCCAAGATGGCGGACACAAGATGGCGGACAAGATAGCGGCCAAGATGGCGGACACGATGGCGGCCAAGATGGCGGTCAATATGGCGGACAAGATGGCGGACACAAGATGGCGGACAAGATGGCGGACAAGATGGTGGACACAAGATGGCGGACAAGATGGCGGACAAGATGGAGGACAAGATGGCGGACAATATGGCGGACAAGATAGCGGACAAGATGGCGGCCAAGTCGGTGGACAAGATGGCGGCCAAGATGGCGGACAAGATGGCGGCCAAGATGGCGGACAAGATGGCGGCCAAGATGGCGGACAAGATGGCGGACAAGATGGCTGCAAAGATGGTGGACAAGATGGCGGACAAGATGGTGCACAAGATGGCGGACAAGATGGCGGACAAGATGGCGGCCAAGATGGCGGACAAGATGGCGGCCAAGATGGCGGACAAGATGGCGGCGAAGATGGCGGACAAGATGGCGGCCAAGATGGCGGACAAGATGGCGGACAAGATGGCGGACAAGATGGCGGACAAGATGGCGGACACAAGATGGCGGACAAGATGGCGGCCAAGATGGCGGACAAGATGGCGGCGAAGATGGCGGACAAGATGGCGGCCAAGATGGCGGACAAGATGGCGGACAAGATGGCGGACAAGATGGCGGACAAGATGGCGGACACAAGATGGCGGACAAGATGGCGGACAAGATGGCTGCAAAGATGGCAGCCAAGATGGCGGACCAGATAGCGGCCAAGATGGTGGACAAGATGGCCGCCAGGATGGCGGAAAAGATGGTGGACAAGATGGCGGACAAGATGGCGGCCAAGCTGGCGGACAAGATGGCGGACAAGATGGCGGCCAAGATGGCGGACAAGATGGCGGACAAGATGGCGGACAAGATGGCGGCCAAGATGGCGGACACAAGATGGCGGCCAAGATGGCGGACAAGATGGCGGCCATGATGGCGGACAAGATGGTGGACAAGATGGCGGACAAGATGGCGGACAAGATGGCGGACAAGATGGCGGACAAGATGGCGGACACAAGATGGCGGACAAGATGGCGGACAAGATGGCTGCAAAGATGGTGGACAAGATGGCGGACAAGATGGCGGACAAGATGGCGGCCAAGATAGCGGCCAAGATGGCGGCCAAGATGGCGGACAAGATGGCGGACAAGATGGCGGACAAGATGGCGGACAAGATGGCGGACAAGATGGCGGACAAGATGGCGGACAAGATGGCGGACAAGATGGCTGCAAAGATGGTGGACAAGATGGCGGACAAGATGGTGGACAAGATGGCGGACAAGATGGCGGACAAGATGGCGGCCAAGATGGCGGACAAGATGGCGGACAATATGGCGGACAAGATAGCGGACAAGATGGCGGCCAAGACGGTGGACAAGATGGTGGACAAGATGGCGGACAAGATGGCGGACAAGATGGCGGACAAGATGGCGGACAAGATGGCGGACAAAATGGCAGCCAAGATGACGGACAAGATGGCGGACACAAGATGGCGGAAAAGATGGCGGGCAAGATGGCGGACAATATGGCGGACAAGATGGCGGCCAAGATGGTGGCAAGATGGCGGACAATATGGCGGACAAGATAGCGGACAAGATGGCGGCCAAGACGGTGGACAAGATGGCGGCCAAGATGGCGGACAAGATGGCGGACACAAGATGGCGGACAAGATGGCGGACAAGATGGTGGACACAAGATGGCGGACAAGATGGCGGACAAGATGGAGGACAAGATGGCGGCCAAGATGGCGGACAAGATGGCGGACAAGATGGCACCCAAGATGGCGGACAAGATGGCGGACAAGATGGCGGACACAAGATGGCGGACAAGATGGCGGCCAAGATGGCGGACAAGATGGCGGACACAAGATGGCGGACAAGATGGCGGACAAGATGGTGGACAAGATGGCGGCCAAGATGGTGGATCAGATGGCGGCCCAGATGGCTGACAAGATGGCGGCCAAAATGGAGGACAAGATGGCGGCCAAGATGGCAGCCAAGATGGCGGACAAGATGGCAGCCAAGATGGCGGACAAGATGGAGGCCAAGATGGCGGACACAAGATGGCGGACAAGATGGCGGACAAGATGGCGGACAAGATGGCGGACAATATGGCGGACAAGATGGCGGCCAAGATGGTGGCAAGATGGCGGACAATATGGCGGACAAGATAGCGGACAAGATGGCGGCCAAGACGGTGGACAAGATGGCGGCCAAGATGGCGGACAAGATGGCGGCCAAGATGGCGGACAAGATGGCGGCCAAGATGGCGGACAAGATGGCGGACAAGATGGCTGCAAAGATGGTGGACAAGATGGCGGACAAGATGGTGGACAAGATGGCGGACAAGATGGCGGACAAGATGGCGGCCAAGATGGCGGACAAGATGGCGGCCAAGATGGCGGACAAGATGGCGGCGAAGATGGCGGACAAGATGGCGGCCAAGATGGCGGCCAAGATGGCGGACAAGATGGCGGACAAGATGGCGGACACAAGATGGCGGACAAGATGGCGGCCAAGATGGCGGCCAAGATGGCGGACAAGATGGCGGACAAGATGGCGGACAAGATGGCGGACAAGATGGCGGACAAGATGGCGGACAAGATGGCGGACAAGATGGCGGACACAAGATGGCGGCCAAGATGGCGGACCAGATAGCGGACAAGATGGTGGACAAGATGGCCGCCAAGATGGCGGAAAAGATGGTGGACAAGATGGCGGCCAAGATGGCAGCCAATTTGGCGGACAAGATGGCAGCCATGATGGCGGACAAGATGGCGGACAAGATGGCGGACAAGATGGCGGACAAGATGGCGGACAAGATGGCGGACAAGATGGCGGACAAGATGGCGGCCAAGATGGCGGCCAAGATGGCGGCCAAGATGGCGGACAAGATGGCGGCCAAGATGGCGGACAAGATGGCGGACAAGATGGCGGCCAAGATGGCGGACCAGATAGCGGCCAAGATGGCGGACATGATGGCGGACAAGATGGCGGACAAGATGGTGGCCAAAATGGCGGACAAGATGGCGGGCAAGATGGCAGCCAATATGGCGGACAAGATGGCGGTCAAGATGGCGGACAAGATGGCGGACAAGATGGCGGCAAAGATAGCAGCCAAGATGGCGGACAAGATGGCGGACACAAGATGGCGGACAAGATGGCGGCCAAGATGGCGAACAAGATGGCGGCCAAGATGGTGGACAAGATGGCGGACAAGATGGCGGACAAGATGGCTGCAAAGATGGTGGACAAGATGGCGGACAAGATGGTGGACAAGATGGCGGACAAGATGGCGGACAAGATGGCGGACACAAGATGGCGGACAAGATGGCGGACAAGATGGCGGCCAAGATGGCGGACCAGATGGCGGACAAGATGGCGGCCAAGATGGCGGACAAGATGGCGGACAAGATGGCGGACAAGATGGCAGACAAGATGGCGGACACAAGATGGCGGACAAGATGGCGGACAAGATGGCGGACACAAGATGGCGGACAAGATGGCGGACAAGATGGCTGCAAAGATGGTGGACAAGATGGCGGACAAGATGGTGGACAAGATGGCGGACAAGATGGCGGACAAGATGGCGGACAAGATGGCGGACACAAGATGGCGGACAAGATGGCGGACAAGATGGCTGCAAAGATGGTGGACAAGATGGCGGACAAGATGGCGGACAAGATGGCGGCCAAGATGGCGGACAAGCTGGCGGCCAAGATGGCGGACAAGGTGGCGGCCAAGATGGTGGCAAGATGGCGGACAATATGGCGGACAAGATAGCGGACAAGATGGTGGCCAAGACGGTGGACAAGATGGCGGCCAAGATGGCGGACACAAGATGGCGGCCAAGATGGCGGACAAGATGGCGGACAAGATGGCGGACAAGATGGCGGACAAGATGGCGTACAATATGGCGGACAAGATGGCGGCCAAGATGGTGGCAAGATGGCGGACAATATGGCGGACAAGATAGCGGACAAGATGGCGGCCAAGACGGTGGACAAGATGGCGGCCAAGATGGCGGACAAGGTGGCGGCCAAGATGGTGGCAAGATGGCGGACAATATGGCGGACAAGATAGCGGACAAGATGGTGGCCAAGACGGTGGACAAGATGGCGGCCAAGATGGCGGACACAAGATGGCGGCCAAGATGGCGGACAAGATGGCGGACAAGATGGCGGACAAGATGGCGGACAAGATGGCGTACAATATGGCGGACAAGCTGGTGGCCAAGATGGTGGCAAGATGGCGGACAATATGGCGGACAAGATAGCGGACAAGATGGCGGCCAAGACGGTGGACAAGATGGCGGCCAAGATGGCGGACACAAGATGGCGGCCAAGATGGCGGACAAGATGGCGGCCAAGATGGCGGACAAGATGGCGGACAAGATGGCGGACAAGATGGCGGACAAGATGGCGGACAAGATGGCGGACAAGATGGCGGACACAAGATGGCGGACAAGATGGCGGACAAGATGGCTGCAAAGATGGTGGACAAGATGGTGGACAAGATGGCGGACAAGATGGCGGCCAAGATGGCGGCCAAGATGGCGGACAAGATGGCGGCCAAGATGGCGGACAAGATGGCGGACAAGATGGCGGACAAGATGGCGGACAAGATGGCGGACACAAGATGGCGGACAAGATGGCGGACAAGATGGCGGACACAAGATGGCGGACAAGATGGCGGACAAGATGGCTGCAAAGATGGTGGACAAGATTGCGGACAAGATGGTGGACAAGATGGCGGACAAGATGGCGGACAAGATGGCGGCCAAGATGGCGGACAAGATGGCGGCCAAGATGGCGGACAAGATGGCGGACAAGATGGCGGACAAGATGGCAGCCAAGATGGCGGACAAGATGGCGAACAAAATGGCGGACACACGATGGCGGACAAGATGGCTGCAAAGATGATGGACAAGATGGCTGCAAAGATGGCGGCCAAGATGGCAGACAAGATGGCGGACAAGATGGCGGACAAGATGGCAGCCAAGATGGCGGACAAGATGGCGGACACGATGGCGGACACAAGATGGCGGACAAGATGGCGGCCAAGATGGCAGCCAAGATGGCGGACAAGATGGCGAACAAAATGGCGGACACACGATGGCGGACAAGATGGCTGCAAAGATGGTGGACAAGATGGCGGCCAAGATGGCGGACACAAGATGGCGGCCAAGATGGCGGACAAGATGGCGGACAAGATGGCGGACAAGATGGCGGACAAGATGGCGGACAAGATGGCGGACACAAGATGGCGGCCAAGATGGCGGCCAAGATGGCGGAAAAGCTGGCGGCCAAGATGGCGGACAAGATGGCGGCCAAGATGGTGGCAAGATGGCGGACAATATGGCGGACACAAGATGGCGGACAAGATGGCGGACAAGATGGCAGCCAAGATGGCGGACAAGATGGCGGACAAGATGGCGGACAAGATGGCGGACAAGATGGCGGACAAAATGGCGGACAAGATGGCGGACAAGATGGCGGCCAAGATGGTGGCAAGATGGCGGACAATATGGCGGACAAGATAGCGGACAAAATGGCGGCCAAAACGGTGGACAAGATAGCGGCCAAGATGGCGGACACAAGATGGCGGCCAAGATGGCGGACAAGATGGCGGCCAAGATGGCGGACAAGATGGCGGACAAGATGGCGGACAATATGGCGGACAAGATGGCGGACAAGATGGCGGACACCAGATGGCGGACAAGATGGCGGACAAGATGGCTGCAAAGATGGTGGACAAGATGGCGGACAAGATGGCGGACAAGATGGCGGCCAAGATGGCGGCCAAGATGGCGGCACATATGGTGGCCAAGATGGCGAACAATAAGGCGGACAAGATGGCGGACAAGATGGCGGACAAGATGGCGGACAAGATGGCGGCCAAGATGGCGGACAAGATGGCGGTCAAGATGGAGGACAAGATGGCGGACAAGATTGCGCCCAAGATGGCGGACAAGATGGCGGACAAGATGGCGGACAAGATGGCGGCCAAGATGGCGGACAAGATGGCGGACACAAGATGGCGGACAAGATGGCAGCCAATATGGTGGACAAGATGGTGGACAAGATGGCGGACACAAGATGGCGGACAAGATGGCGGACAAGATGGCGGACAAGATGGCGGACACGATGGTGGACACAAGATAGCGGACAAGATGGCGGACAAAATGGCGGACGCAAGATGGCGGCCAAGATGGCGGACAAGATGGCGGCCAAGATGGCAGCCAAGATGGCGGACAAGATGGCGGCCAAGATGGTGGACAAGCTGGCGGACAAGATGGCGGCCAAGATGGCGGACAAGATGGCGGCCAATATGGCGGACAAGATGGCAGCCATGATGGCGGACAAGATGGTGGACACAAGATGGCGGACAAGATGGCGGACAAGATGGCGGACAAGATGGCGGCCAAGATGGCGGACAAGATGACGGACAAGATGGCGAACAAGATGGCGGCCACAAGATGGCGGACAAGATGGCGGACAAGATGGCGCCCAATATGGCGGACAAGATGGCGGCCAAGATGGCGGACAAGATGGCGGACAAGATGGCGGACAAGATGGCGGACAAGATGGCGGCCAAGATAGCAGTCAAGATGGCGGACAAGATGGCGGACAAGATGGCGGACAAGATGGCGGACAAGATGGTGGACAAGATGGTGGACAAGATGGCGGCCAAGATGGTGGACAAGCTGGCGGACAAGATTGCAGCCAAGATGGCGGACAAGATGGCGGACAAGATGGCGGTCAAGATGGCGGACAAGATGGCGGACACGATGGCGGAAACAAGATAGCGGACAAGATGGCGGACAAGATGACGGACAAGATGGCGAACAAGATGGCGGCCAAGATGGCGGACAAGATGGCGGACAAGATGGCGGACAAGATGGCGGACAAGATGGTGGACAAGATGGTGGACAAGATGGCGGCCAAGATGGTGGAAAAGCTGGCGGACAAGATGGCGGACAAGATGGCGGACAAGATGGCGGACAAGATGGCGGACAAGATGGCGGCCAAGATAGCAGCCAAGATGGCGGACAAGATGGCGGACAAGATGGTGGACAAGATGGCGGCCAAGATGGTGGACAAGCTGGCGGACAAGATGGCAGCCAAGATGGCAACCAATATGGCGGACAAGATGGCGGACAAGATGGCGGACAAGATGGCGGCCAAGATGGCGGACAAAAAGGCGGCCAAGATGGTGGCCAAGATGGCGGACAAGATGGCGGCCAAGATGGCGGACAAGATGGCGGACAAGATGGCGGCCAAGATGGCGGACAAGATGACGGACAAGATGGCGAACAAGATGGCGGCCAAGATGGCGGACAAGATGACGGACAAGATGGCGCCCAATATGGCGGACAAGATGGCGGCCAAGATGGCGGACAAGATGGCGGACAAGATGGCGGACAAGATGGCGGACAAGATGGCGGCCAAGATAGCAGCCAAGATGGCGGACAAGATGGCGGACAAGATGGTGGACAAGATGGCGGCCAAGATGGTGGACAAGCTGGCGGACAAGATGGCAGCCAAGATGGCGGACAAGATGGCGGACAAGATGGCGGCCAAGATGGCAGCCAAGATGGCGGACAAGATGGCGGCCAAGATGGTGGACAAGCTGGCGGACAAGATGGCGGCCAAGATGGCGAACAAGATGGCGGCCAAGATGGTGGACAAAATGGCGGACAAGATGGCAGACAAGATGGCTGAAAAGATGGCGGACACAAGATGGCGGACACAAGATGGCGGACACCAGATGGCGGCCAAGATGGCGGACAAGATGACGGACAAGATGGCGGCCAAGATGGCGGACAAGATGGCGAACAAGATGACGGACAAGATGGCGAACAAGATGGCGGCCAAGATAGCAGCCAAGATGGCGGACAAGATGGCGGACAAGATGGCGGACAAGATGGCGGACAAGATGGCGGACAAGATGACGGACAAGATGGCGGACAAGATGGCGGACAAGATGGCGGACAAGATGGCGGCCAAGATGGCGGACAAGATGGCGGACAAGATGGCGGACAAGATGGCGGACAAGATGGCGGACAAGATGGCGGACAAAATGGCGGACAAGATGGTGGCCAAGATGGCGGACAAGATGGCGGCCAAGATGGCAACCAATATGGCGGACAAGATGGCGGACAAGATGGCGGACAATATGGCGGACAAGATGGCGGACAAGATGGCGGACAAGATGGCGGACAAGATGGCGGCCAAGATGGCAGCCAATATGGCGTACAAGATGACGGACAAGATGGCGGACAAGATGGCGGACAAGATGGCGCCAAGATGGCGGACACAAGATGGCGGACAAGATGGCGGCCAAGATTGCGGCCAAGATGGCGGCCAAGATGGCGGCCAAGATGGCGGACAAGATGGCGGACAAGATGGCGGACAAGATGGCGGCCAAGATGGCGGACAAGATGGCGGACACAAGATGGAGGACAAGATGGCGGACAAGATGGCGGACAAGATGGCGGACACAAGATGGCGGACAAGATGGCGGCCAAGATGGCGGACAAGATGGCGGCCAAGATGGCGGCCAAGATGGCGGACAAGATGGCGGCCAAGATGGCGGACAAGATGGCGGACACAAGATGGCGGCCAAGATGGCGGACAAGATGGCGGCCAAGATGGCGGCCAAGATGGCGGCCAAGATGGCGGACAAGATGGCGGACAAGATGGTGGACAAGATGGCGGACAAGATGGCGGCAAAGACGGCAGCCAATATGGCGGCCAAGATGGCGGACAAGATGGCAGCCATGATGGCGGACAAGATGGTGGACACAAGATGGCGGGCAAGATGGAGGCCAAGATGGCGGACAAGATGGCGGACAAGATGGCGGACAAGATGGCGGACAAGATGGCGGACACAAGATGGCGGATAAGATGGCGGACAAGATGGCAGCCAAGATGGCGGACTAGATGGCGGACAAGATAGCGGACAAGATGGCGGACAAGATGGCGGCCAAGATGGCGGACAAAATGGCGGCCAAGATGGCGGACAAGATGGCGGTCAAGATGGCGGACTAGATGGCGGCCAAGATGGAAGCCAATATGGCGGACACGATGGCGGACAAGATGGCGGACAAGATGGCGGCCAAGATGGCGGACAAGATGGCGGCCAAGATGGCGGACTAGATGGCGGACAAGATAGCGGACAAGATGGCGGCCAAGATGGCGGACAAGATGGCGGCCAAGATAGTGGACAAGATGGCGGACAAGATGGCGGACACAAGATGGCGGACACAAGATGGTGGACAAGATGGCGGACAAGATGGAGGACAAGATGGCGGACAAGATGGCGGACAAGATGGCGGACAAGATGGCGGACATGATGGCGGACAAGATGGCGAACAAGATGGCGGACAAGATGGCGGACAAAATGGCGGCCAAGATGGCAGCCAATATGGCGGACAAGATGGCGGACATGATGGCGGACAAGATAGCGGACAAGATGGCGGACAAGATGGCGGACACAAGATGGCGGACACAAGATGGTGGACAAGATGGCGGACAAGATGGCGGACAAGATGGCGGACAAGATGGCGGACAAGATGGCGGACAAGATGGTGGATAAGATGGTGGTAAAGATGGTGGACAAGATGGCGGACAAGATGGCGGACAAGATGGGGGACAATATTTCGGCCAAGATGGCGGCCAATATGGCGGACACAAGATGGCGGACACAATGGCGGACAAGATGGCAGCCAATATGGCGGCCAAGATGGCAGCCAAGATGGCTGACAAGATGGCGGACAAGATGGCGGACAAGATGGCGGACACAAGATGTTGGCCCAGATGGCGGACAAGATGGCGGACACAAGATGGCGGACAAGATGGTGGCCAAGATGGCGGACAAGATGGCGGCCAAGATGGCAGCCAAGATGGCTGACAAGATGGCGGACAAGATGGCGGCCAAGATGGTGGACAAGATGGCGGCCAAGATGGCGGACAAGATGGCGGACAAAATGGCGGCCAAGATGGCAGCTACGATGGCGGACAAGATGGCGGACAAGATGGCGGACAAGATGGTAGACAAGATGGCGGCCAAGATGGCAGCCAATTTGGCGGACAAGATGGCGGCCAAGATGGCAGCCAATTTGGCGGACAAGATGGCGGCCAAGATGGCAGCCAATTTGGCGGACAAGATGGCGGCCAAGATGGCGGACAAGATAGCGGACAAGATGGCGGCCAATATGGCGGACACAAGATGGCGGACAAGATGGCGGACAAGATGGCAGCCAATATGGCGGCCAAGATGGCAGCCACGATGGCTGACAAGATGGCGGACAAGATGGCGGACAAGATGGCGGACACAAGATGTTGGCCCAGATGGCGGACAAGATGGCGGACACAAGATGGCGGACAAGATGGCGGCCAAGATGTTGGCCAAGATGGCGCACAAGATAGCGGACAAGATGGCGGCCAAGATAGCGGACAAGATGGCGGCCAAGATGGCGGCCAAGATGGCGGACAAGATGGCGGCCAAGATAGTGGACAAGATGGCGGACCAGATGGCAGCTACGATGGCGGACAAGATGGCGGACAAGATGGCGGACAAGATGGTAGACAAGATGGCGGCCAAGATGGCAGCCAATTTGGCGGACAAGATGGCGGCCAAGATGGCAGCCAATTTGGCGGACAAGATGGCGGCCAAGATGGCAGCCCATATGGCGGACAAGATGGCGGACATGATGGCGGACAAGATAGCGGACAAGATGGCGGACAAGATGGCGGACACAAGATGGCGGACACAAGATGGTGGACAAGATGGCGGACAAGATGGCGGACAAGATGGCGGACAAGATGGCGGACAAGATGGTGGATAAGATGGTGGTAAAGATGGTGAACAAGATGGTGGTAAAGATGGTGGACAAGATGGCGGACAAGATGGGGGACAATATTTCGGCCAAGATGGCGGACACAAGATGGCGGACAAGATGGCGGACAAGATGGCAGCCAATATGGCGGCCAAGATGGCGGACAAGATGGCGGACAAGATGGCGGACAAGATGGCGGACAAGATGTTGGCCAAGATGGCGGACAAGATGGCGGACACAAGATGGCGGACAAGATGGTGGCCAAGATGGCGGACAAGATGGCGGCAAAGATGGCAGCCAAGATGGCTGACAAGATGGCGGACAAGATGGCGGACAAAAAATGAGGGACAAGATGGCGGACAAGATGGCGGACAAGATGGCGGCCAAGATGGTGGACAAGATGGCGGCCAAGATGGCGGACAAGATGGCGGACAAAATGGCGGCCAAGATGGCAGCCAATTTGGCGGACAAGATGGCGGACAAGATGGCGGACACAAGATTGCGGCCAAGATGGTGGCCAAGATGGCGGACAAGATGGCGGACACAAGATGGCGGACAAGATGGCGGCCAAGATGGCGGACAAGATGGCGGACAAGATGGCGAATAAGATGGCGGACAAGATGGCGGACAAGATGGCGGACAAGCTGGCGGACACAAGATGGCGGACAAGATGGCGGACAAGATGGCGGACAAGATGGCGGACAGATGGTGGACAAGATTGCGGACGCAAGATGGCGGACAAGATCACCGTCACCACCCACCTCCATCTTGTCTGCCATCTTGTCCGCCTTCTTGTCTGCCATCTTGTCCGCCATCTTGTCCGCCATATTGGCTGCCATCTTGCGCGCCATCCTGTCCGCCATCTTGTCCGCCATCTTGTCCGCCATCTTGGCCGCCATCTTATCCGCCATCTTGTCCGCCAACTTGACTGCCATCTTAACCGCCATTTTGTGTCCGCACACTAGACCGCCATTTTGTCCACCATCTTGGTCGCCATCTTGTCCGCCATATTGTGCGCCATCTTGTCCGCCATCTTGTCCGCCATCTTGTACGCCATTCTGGCCGCCATCTTGTCCGCCATTTTGGCCGCCATCTTGTCCGCCATCTTGTCCGCCATCTTGTCCGCCATCTTGTCCGCCATCTTGTCCGCCATCTTGTGTCCGCCATCTTGTCCACCATCTTGTCCGCCATCTTGTCCGCCATCTTGTCCGCCATCTTTTCCGCCAAATTGGCTGCCATCTTGGCCGCCATCTTGTCCGCCATCATGTCCGCAATCTTGTCCGCCATCTTTTCCGCCATCTTGTCCGCCATCTTGTCCGCCATCTTGTCCGCCATCTTGGCCGCCATCTTGTCCGCCATCTTGTCCGCCATCTTGGCCACCATCTTGTCCGCCATCTTGTCCACCATCTTGACTGCCATTTTGTTCACCATCTTGACCGCCATTTTGTGTCCGCCAACTTGACCGCCATCTTGTCCACCATCTTGTCCGCCATCTTGTCCGCCATCTTGTGTCCGCCATCGTTTCCGCCATCTTGGCCACCTTCTTGTCCACCAACTTGTCCGCCATTTTGTGTCCGCCATCTTGTCCACCATCTTGTCCGCCATCGTGGCTGCCATCTTGGCCGCCATCTTGTCCGCCATTTTGACCGCCATCTTGGTCGCCATCTTGTCCGCCATCTTGTCCGCCATCTTGTCCGCCAACTTGTCCGCCATTTTGTCCGCCATCTTGGCCGCCATCTTGGCCGCCATCTTGTCCGCCATCTTGTGTCCGCCATTTTGTTCGCCATCTTGGCCGCCATCTTGGCCGCCATCTTGTCCGCCATCTTGGCCGCCATCTTGGCCGCCATCTTGTCCACCATCTTGTCCGCCATCTTGTCCGCCATCTTGTCCGCCATCTTGTCCGCCATCTTGGCCGCCATCTTGTTCGCCATCTTGTCCGTCATCTTGTCCGCCATCTTGTCCGCTATCTTGTTTCCGCCATCGTGTCCGCCATCTTGTCCGCCATCTTGACCGCCATCTTGTCCGCCATCTTGTCCGCCATCTTGGCTGCAATCTTGTCCGCCAGCTTGTCCACCATCTTGGCCGCCATCTTGTCCACCATCTTGTCCACCATCTTGTCCGCCATCTTGTCCGCCATCTTGTCCGCCATCTTGTCCGCCATCTTGACTGCTATCTTGGCCGCCATCTTGTCCGCCATCTTGTCCGCCATCTTGTCCGCCATCTTGTCCGCCATCTTGGCCGCCATCTTGTCCGCCATATTGGGCGCCATCTTGTCCGTCATCTTGTCCGCCATCTTGGCCGCCATCTTGTTCGCCATCTTGTCCGTCATCTTGTCCGCCATCTTGGCCGCCATCTTGTCCGCCATCTTGTCCGCCATCTTGTCCGCCATCTTGTGTCCACCATCTTGTCCGCCATCATGGCTGCCATCTTGTCCGCCATATTGGCCGCCATCTTGTCCGCCATCTTGGCCGCCATCTTGTCCGCCAGCTTGTCCACCATCTTGGCCGCCATCTTGTCCGCCATCTTGGCTGCCATCTTGGCCGCCATCTTGTCCGCCATCTTGGCCGCCATCTTGCGTCCGCCATTTTGTCCGCCATCTTGTCCGCTATCTTGTGTCCACCATCGTGTCCGCCATCTTGTCCGCCATCTTGTCCGCCATCTTGTCCGCCATCTTGTGTCCGCCATCTTGTCCACCATCTTGTCCACCATATTGGCTGCCATCTTGTCCGCCATCTTGTGTCCGCCATCTTGTCCGCCATCTTGGCCGCCATCTTGTCCGCCATCTTGTCCGCCATCTTGTCCGCCATCTTGGGCGCAATCTTGTCCGCCATCTTGTCCTCCATCTTGACCGCCATCTTGTCCGCCATCTTGGCCGCCATCTTGTCCGCCATCTTGTCCGCCATCTTGTCCGCCTTATTGTTCGCCATCTTGGCTGCCATATGTGCCGCCATCTTGGCCGCCATCTTGTCCGACATCTTGTCCGCCATCTTGTCCGCCATCTTGTGTCCGCCATCTTGTCCGCCATCTTGTCCGCTCTCTTGTCCGCCATCGTGTCCGCCATCTTGTCCGCCATCTTGACCGCCATCTTGTCCGCCATCTTGTCCGCCATCTTGGCCGCCATCTTGTCCGCCATCTTGGCCGCCATCTTGGCCGCCATCTTGTGTCCGCCATCTTGGCCGCCATCTTGTCCACCGTCTTGGCCGCCATCTTGTCCGCTATCTTGTCCGCCATATTGGTTGCCATCTTGGCCGCCATCTTGTCCGCCATCTTGGCCGCCATCTTGGTCGCCATCTTGTCCGCCATCTTGGCCGCCATCTTGGCCGCCATCTTGTCCGCCATCTTGGCCGCCATCTTGCCCGCCATCTTGTGTCCGCCATCTTGTCCGCCATCTTGTCCGCCATCTTGTGTCCGCCATCTTGTCCGCCATGTTGTCCGCCTTATTGGCTGCCATCTTGGCCGCCATCTTGTCCGCCATCTTGTCCACCATCTTGTCCGCCATCTTGACCGCCATCTTGTTCGCCATCTTGGCCGCCATCTTGTCCGCCATGTTGTGTCCGCCATGTTGTCCGCCATCTTGTCTGCAATCTGGTCCGCCATCTTGTCCGCCATTTTGTGTCCGCCATCTTGTCTGCCATCTTGTCCGCTATCTTGTCCGCCGTCTTGTACGCCACCTTGTCCGCCATCTTGACAGCCATCTTGTCCGCCATCTTGTCCGCCATCTTGGCCGCCATCTTGTCCGCCATCTTGGCCGCCATCTTGCCCGCCATCTTGTGTCCGCCATCTTGTCCGCCATCTTGTCCGCCATCTTGTGTCCGCCATCTTGTCCGCCATGTTGTCCGCCTTATTGGCTGCCATCTTGGCCGCCATCTTGTCCGCCATCTTGTCCACCATCTTGTCCGCCATCTTGACCGCCATCTTGTTCGCCATCTTGGCCGCCATCTTGTCCGCCATGTTGTGTCCGCCATGTTGTCCGCCATCTTGTCCGCCATCTTGTCCGCCATCTTGTCCGCCATCTTGTCCGCCATCTTGTCCGTCCTCTTGTACGCCATATTGGCTGCCATCTTGGCCGCCATCTTGTCCGCCATCTTGTCCGCCATCTTGTCCGCCATCTTGGCCGCCATCTTGGCCGCCATCTTGGCCGCCATCTTGTCCGCCATCTTGGCCGCCATCTTGTCCGCCATCTTGTGTCCGCCATCTTGTCCGCCATCTTGTCCGCCATCTTGTGTCCGCCATCTTGTCCGCCATGTTGTGTCCGCCATCTTGTCCGCCATCTTGTCCGCCATCTTGTGTCCGCCATCTTGTCCGCCATCTTGTCCGCCATCTTGGCTGCCATCTTGTCCGCCATCTTGTCCGCCATCTTGTGTCCGCCATATTGGCCGCCATCTTGGCCGAAATATTGTCCCCCATCTTGTCCGCCATCTTGTCCGTCATCTTGTCCGCCATCTTGGCCGCCATCTGGTGTCCGCCATCTTGTGTCCGCCATCTTGTGTCCGCCATCATGGCTGCCATCTTGTCCGCCATATTGGCCGCCATCTTGTCCGCCATCTTGGCCGCCATCTTGTCCGCCAGCTTGTCCACCATCTTGGCCGCCATCTTGTCCGCCATCTTGGCTGCCATCTTGGCCGCCATCTTGTCCGCCTTATTGTCCGCCATCTTGTCCGCCATCTTGGCCGCCATCTTGTCCGCCATCTTGTCCACCATCTTGTCCGCCATCTTGACCGCCATCTTGTCCGCCATCGTGTCCGCCATCTTGTTCGCCATCTTGGCCGCCATCTTGTCCGCCATCTTGACCGCCATCTTGTCCGCCATCTTGTCCGCCATCTTGTCCGCCATCTTGTCCGCCATCTTGTCCGCCATCTTGTCCGCCATCTTGGCTGCTATCTTGGCCGCCATCTTGTTCGCCATCTTGTCCGCCATCTTGTCCGCCATATTGGTTGCCATCTTGGCCGCCATCTTGTCCGCCATCTTGGCCACCATCTTGTCCGCCATTTTGTCCGCCATCTTGTCCGCCATCTTGTCCGCCATCTTGTCCGCCATCTTGTCCGCCATCTTGGCTGCTATCTTTGCCGCCATCTTGTCCGCCATCTTGTCCGCCATCGTAGCTGCCATCTGGTCCGCCATCTTGTCCACTATCTTGGCCGCCATCTTGTCCGCCATCTTGGCCGCCATCTTGTCCGCCATCTTGTCCGTCATCTTGTCCGCCATCTTGTCCGCCATCTTGTCCGCCATCTTGTCCGTCATCTTGTACGCCATATTGGCTGCCATCTTGGCCGCCATCTTGTCCGCCATCTTGTCCGCCATCTTGTCCGCCATATTGGTTGCCATCTTGGCCGCAATCTTGTCCGCCATCTTGGCCACCATCTTGTCCGCCATTTTGTCCGCCATCTTGTCCGCCATCTTGTCCGCCATCTTGTCCGCCATCTTGTCCGCCATCTTGGCTGCTATCTTTGCCGCCATCTTGTCCGCCATCTTGTCCGCCATCGTAGCTGCCATCTGGTCCGCCATCTTGTCCACTATCTTGGCCGCCATCTTGCCCGCCATCTTGGCCGCCATCTTGTCCGCTATCTTGTCCGCCATCTAGTCCGCCATCTTGGCGCCATCTTGTCCGCCATCTTGTCCGCCATCTTGTCCGTCATCTTGTACGCCATATTGGCTGCCATCTTGGCCGCCATCTTGTCCGCCATCTTGTCCGTCATCTTGTCCGCCATCTTGTCCGCCATCTTGTCCGCCATCTTGTCCGCCATCTTGTCCGCCATCTTGTCCGCCATCTTGTCCGCCATCTTGGCTGCTATCTTGGCCGCCATCTTGTTCGCCATCTTGTCCGCCATCTTGTCCGCCATATTGGTTGCCATCTTGGCCGCCATCTTGTCCGCCATCTTGGCCACCATCTTGGCCGCCATCTTGTCCGCCATCTTGTCCGCCATCTTGTCCGCCATCTTGTCCGCCATCTTGTACGCCATATTGGCTGCCATCTTGGCCGCCATCTTGTCCGCCATCTTGTCCGTCATCTTGTCCGCCATCTTGTCCGCCATCTTGTCCGCCATCTTGTCCGTCATCTTGTACGCCATATTGGCTGCCATCTTGGCCGCCATCTTGTCCGCCATCTTGTCCGCCATCTTGTCCGCCATATTGGTTGCCATCTTGGCCGCCATCTTGTCCGCCATCTTGGCCACCATCTTGTCCGCCATTTTGTCCGCCATC
The DNA here is from genome assembly GCF_943734755.1 of Anopheles moucheti. Taxonomy (NCBI): domain Eukaryota; kingdom Metazoa; phylum Arthropoda; class Insecta; order Diptera; family Culicidae; genus Anopheles; species Anopheles moucheti. Next base: position 33,678,234 of record NC_069140.1, on the reverse strand, counting down.
TTGTCCGCCATCTTGTCCGCCATCTTGTCCGCCATCTTGTCCGCCATCTTGGCTGCTATCTTTGCCGCCATCTTGTCCGCCATCTTGTCTGCCATCTTGTCCGCCATCTTGTCCGCCATCTTGTCCGCCATCTTGCGTCCGCCATTTTGTCCGCCATCTTGTCCGCTATCTTGTTTCCGCCATCGTGTCCGCCATCTTGTCCGCCATCTTGACCGCCATCTTGGCCGCCATCTTGTCCGCCATCTTGGCTGCCATCTTGGCCGCCATCTTGTCCGCCATCTTGTCCGCCATCTTGTCCGCCATCTTGTCCGCCATCTTGTCCGCCATCTTGTCCGCCATCTTGTCCGCCATCTTGTCCGCCATCTTGGCCGCCATCTTGTCCGCCATTTTGGCCGCCATCTTGTCCGCCATCTTGTCCGCCATATTGGTTGCCATCTTGGCCGCCATCTTGTCCGCCATCTTGGCCACCATCTTGTCCGCCATTTTGTCCGCCATCTTGTCCGCCATCTTGTCCGCCATCTTGTCCGCCATCTTGGCTGCTATCTTTGCCGCCATCTTGTCCGCCATATTGTCCGCCATCTTGTCCGCCATCTTGTCCGTCAACTTGTCCGCCATCGTGTCCGCCATCTTGTCCGCCATCTTGTCCGCCATCTTGTCCGCCATCTTGTCCGCCATCTTGTCCGCCATCTTGGCTGCTATCTTGGCCGCCATCTTGTTCGCCATCTTGTCCGTCATCTTGTTCGCCATCTTGTCCGCCATCTTGTTCGCCATCTTGTCCGTCATCTTGTCCGCCATCTTGGCCGCCATCTGGTGTCCGCCATCTTGTGTCCGCCATCTTTTCAGCCATCTTGTCTGCCATCTTGTCCGCCATTTTGTCCACCATCTTGGCCGCCATCTTGTTCGCCATCTTGGCCGCCATCTTGTCCGCCAGCTTGTCCACCATCTTGGCCGCCATCTTGTCCGCCATCTTGGCTGCCATCTTGGCCGCCATCTTGTCCGCCATCTTGTCCGTCATCTTGTACGCCATCTTGTCCGCCACCTTGTCCGCCATCTTGTCCGCCATCTTGGGCGCAATCTTGTCCGCCATCTTGGCCGCCATCTTGTTCGCCATCTTGGCCGCCATCTTGTCCGCCAGCTTGTCCACCATCTTGGCCGCCATCTTGTCCGCCATCTTGGCTGCCGTCTTGGCCGCCATCTTGTCCGCCATCTTGTCCGCCATCTTGCGTCCGCCATTTTGTCCGCCATCTTGTCCGCTATCTTGTTTCCGCCATCGTGTCCGCCATCTTGTCCGCCATCTTGACCGCCATCTTGTCCGCCATTTTGTCCACCATCTTGGCCGCCATCTTGTTCGCCATCTTGGCCGCCATCTTGTCCGCCAGCTTGTCCACCATCTTGGCCGCCATCTTGTCCGCCATCTTGGCTGCCATCTTGGCTGCCATCTTGTCCGCCATCTTGTCCGCCATCTTGCGTCCGCCATTTTGTCCGCCATCTTGTCCGCTATCTTGTTTCCGCCATCGTGTCCGCCATCTTGTCCGCCATCTTGACCGCCATCTTGTCCGCCATCTTGTCCGCCATCTTGGCTGCCATCTTGGCCGCCATCTTGTCCGCCATCTTGTCCGTCATCTTGTCCGCCATCTTGTCCGCCATCTTGGCCGCCATCTTGTCCGCCATCTTGTCCGCCATCTTGGCCGCCATCTTGTCCGCCATCTTGGCCGCCATCTTGTCCGCCATCTTGTGTCCGCCATCTTGTCCGCCATCTTGTCCGCCATCTTGTCCTCCATCTTGTGTCCGCCATTTTGGCCGCCATCTTGTCCGCCATCTTGTCCGCCATCTTGTCCGCCATCTTGGCCGCCATCTTGTCCGCCATTTTGGCCGCCATCTTTTCCGCCATCTTGTCCGCCATCTTGGCCGCCATCTTGTCCGCCGTCTTGTCCGCCATCTTGTCCGCCATCTTGTCCGCCATCTTGTGTCCGCCATATTGGCTGCCATCTTGGCCGCCATCTTGTCCGCCATCTTGTCCGCCATCTTGTCCGCCATCTTGTCCGCCATCTTGTCCGCCATCTTGTCCGCCATCTTGTCCGCCATCTTGTCCGCCATCTTGTCCGCCATCTTGTCCGCCATCTTGGCCGCCATCTTGTCCGCCATTTTGGCCGCCAGCTTGTCCGCCATCTTGTCCGCCATATTGGTTGCCATCTTGGCCGCCATCTTGTCCGCCATCTTGGCCACCATCTTGTCCGCCATTTTGTCCGCCATCTTGTCCGCCATCTTGTCCGCCATCTTGTCCGCCATCTTGTCCGCCATCTTGGCTGCTATCTTTGCCGCCATCTTGTCCGCCATCTTGTCCGCCATCTTGTCCGTCATCTTGTCCGCCATCTTGTCCGCCATCTTGTCCGCCATCTTGTCCGCCATCTTGTCCGCCATCTTGTCCGCCATCTTGTCCGCCATCTTGTCCGCCATCTTGGCTGCTATCTTGGCCGCCATCTTGTTCGCCATCTTGTCCGTCATCTTGTTCGCCATCTTGTCCGCCATCTTGTTCGCCATCTTGTCCGTCATCTTGTCCGCCATCTTGGCCGCCATCTGGTGTCCGCCATCTTGTGTCCGCCATCTTTTGTCCGCCATCTTTTCAGCCATCTTGTCTGCCATCTTGTCCGCCATTTTGTCCACCATCTTGGCCGCCATCTTGTTCGCCATCTTGGCCGCCATCTTGTCCGCCAGCTTGTCCACCATCTTGTCCGCCATCTTGGCTGCCATCTTGGCCGCCATCTTGTCCGCCATCTTGTCCGCCATCTTGCGTCCGCCATTTTGTCCGCCATCTTGTCCGCTATCTTGTTTCCGCCATCTTGTCCGCCATCTTGTCCGCCATCTTGACCGCCATCTTGTCCGCCATCTTGTCCGCCATCTTGGCTGCCATCTTGTCCGCCAGCTTGTCCACCATCTTGGCCGCCATCTTGTCCACCATCTTGTCCACCATCTTGTCCGCCATCTTGTCCGCCATCTTGTCCGCCATCTTGTCCGCCATCTTGGCTGCTATCTTGGCCGCCATCTTGTCCGCCATCTTGTCCGCCATCTTGTCCGCCATCTTGGCCGCCATCTTGTCCGCCATATTGGGCGCCATCTTGTCCGTCATCTTGTCCGCCATCTTGGCCGCCATCTTGTTCGCCATCTTGTCTGTCATCTTGTCCGCCATCTTGGCCGCCATCTTGTCCGCCATCTTGTCCGCCATCTTGTCCGCCATCTTGTGTCCACCATCTTGTCCGCCATCATGGCTGCCATCTTGTCCGCCATATTGGCCGCCATCTTGTCCGCCATCTTGGCCGCCATCTTGTCCGCCAGCTTGTCCACCATCTTGGCCGCCATCTTGTCCGCCATCTTGGCTGCCATCTTGGCCGCCATCTTGTCCGCCTTATTGTCCGCCATCTTGTCCGCCATCTTGGCCGCCATCTTGTCCGCCATCTTGTCCACCATCTTGTCCGCCATCTTGACCGCCATCGTGTCCGCCATCTTGTCCGCCATCTTGTCCGCCATCTTGTGTCCGCCATCTTGTCCACCATCTTGGCTGCTATCTTGGCCGCCATCTTGTTCGCCATCTTGTCCGTCATCTTGTTCGCCATCTTGTCCGCCATCTTGTTCGCCATCTTGTCCGTCATCTTGTCCGCCATCTTGGCCGCCATCTGGTGTCCGCCATCTTGTGTCCGCCATCTTGTGTCCGCCATCTTGTGTCCGCCATCTTTTCAGCCATCTTGTCTGCCATCTTGTCCGCCATTTTGTCCACCATCTTGGCCGCCATCTTGTTCGCCATCTTGGCCGCCATCTTGTCCGCCAGCTTGTCCACCATCTTGTCCGCCATCTTGGCTGCCATCTTGGCCGCCATCTTGTCCGCCATCTTGTCCGCCATCTTGCGTCCGCCATTTTGTCCGCCATCTTGTCCGCTATCTTGTTTCCGCCATCTTGTCCGCCATCTTGTCCGCCATCTTGACCGCCATCTTGTCCGCCATCTTGTCCGCCATCTTGGCTGCCATCTTGTCCGCCAGCTTGTCCACCATCTTGGCCGCCATCTTGTCCACCATCTTGTCCACCATCTTGTCCGCCATCTTGTCCGCCATCTTGTCCGCCATCTTGTCCGCCATCTTGGCTGCTATCTTGGCCGCCATCTTGTCCGCCATCTTGTCCGCCATCTTGTCCGCCATCTTGTCCGCCATCTTGGCCGCCATCTTGTCCGCCATATTGGGCGCCATCTTGTCCGTCATCTTGTCCGCCATCTTGGCCGCCATCTTGTTCGCCATCTTGTCCGTCATCTTGTCCGCCATCTTGGCCGCCATCTTGTCCGCCATCTTGTCCGCCATCTTGTCCGCCATCTTGTGTCCACCATCTTGTCCGCCATCATGGCTGCCATCTTGTCCGCCATATTGGCCGCCATCTTGTCCGCCATCTTGGCCGCCATCTTGTCCGCCAGCTTGTCCACCATCTTGGCCGCCATCTTGTCCGCCATCTTGGCTGCCATCTTGGCCGCCATCTTGTCCGCCTTATTGTCCGCCATCTTGTCCGCCATCTTGGCCGCCATCTTGTCCGCCATCTTGTCCACCATCTTGTCCGCCATCTTGACCGCCATCGTGTCCGCCATCTTGTCCGCCATCTTGTCCGCCATCTTGTGTCCGCCATCTTGTCCACCATCTTGTCCACCATCTTGTCCGCCATCTTGTCCGCCATCTTGTCCGCCATCTTGTCCGCCATCTTGGCTGCTATCTTGGCCGCCATCTTGTCCGCCATCTTGTCCGCCATCTTGTCCGCCATCTTGTCCGCCATCTTGGCCGCCATCTTGTCCGCCATATTGGGCGCCATCTTGTCCGCCATCTTGGCTGCCATCTTGGCCGCCATCTTGTCCGCCATCTTGTCCGCCATCTTGCGTCCGCCATTTTGTCCGCCATCTTGTCCGCTATCTTGTTTCCGCCATCGTGTCCGCCATCTTGTCCGCCATCTTGACCGCCATCTTGGCCGCCATCTTGTCCGCCATCTTGGCTGCCATCTTGGCCGCCATCTTGTCCGCCATCTTGTCCGTCATCTTGTCCGCCATCTTGTCCGCCATCTTGGCCGCCATCTTGTCCGCCATCTTGTCCGCCATCTTGGCCGCCATCTTGTCCGCCATCTTGGCCGCCATCTTGTCCGCCATCTTGTGTCCGCCATCTTGTCCGCCATCTTGTCCGCCATCTTGTCCTCCATCTTGTGTCCGCCATTTTGGCCGCCATCTTGTCCGCCATCTTGTCCGCCATCTTGTCCGCCATCTTGGCCGCCATCTTGTCCGCCATTTTGGCCGCCATCTTTTCCGCCATGTTGTCCGCCATCTTGGCCGCCATCTTGGCCGCCGTCTTGTCCGCCATCTTGTCCGCCATCTTGTCCGCCATCTTGTGTCCGCCATATTGGCTGCCATCTTGGCCGCCATCTTGTCCGCCATCTTGTCCGTCATCTTGTCCGCCATCTTGTCCGCCATCTTGTCCCCCATCTTGTCCGCCATCTTGTCCGCCATCTTGTCCGCCATCTTGTCCGCCATCTTGTCCGCCATCTTGTCCGCCATCTTGTCCGCCATCTTGGCCGCCATCTTGTCCGCCATTTTGGCCGCCAGCTTGTCCGCCATCTTGTCCGCCATATTGGTTGCCATCTTGGCCGCCATCTTGTCCGCCATCTTGGCCACCATCTTGTCCGCCATTTTGTTCGCCATCTTGTCCGCCATCTTGTCCGCCATCTTGTCCGCCATCTTGTCCGCCATCTTGGCTGCTATCTTTGCCGCCATCTTGTCCGCCATCTTGTCCGCCATCTTGTCCGTCATCTTGTCCGCCATCTTGTCCGCCATCTTGTCCGCCATCTTGTCCGCCATCTTGTCCGCCATCTTGTCCGCCATCTTGTCCGCCATCTTGGCTGCTATCTTGGCCGCCATCTTGTTCGCCATCTTGTCCGTCATCTTGTTCGCCATCTTGTCCGCCATCTTGTTCGCCATCTTGTCCGTCATCTTGTCCGCCATCTTGGCCGCCATCTGGTGTCCGCCATCTTGTGTCCGCCATCTTGTGTCCGCCATCTTGTGTCCGCCATCTTTTCAGCCATCTTGTCTGCCATCTTGTCCGCCATTTTGTCCACCATCTTGGCCGCCATCTTGTTCGCCATCTTGGCCGCCATCTTGTCCGCCAGCTTGTCCACCATCTTGTCCGCCATCTTGGCTGCCATCTTGGCCGCCATCTTGTCCGCCATCTTGTCCGCCATCTTGCGTCCGCCATTTTGTCCGCCATCTTGTCCGCTATCTTGTTTCCGCCATCTTGTCCGCCATCTTGTCCGCCATCTTGACCGCCATCTTGTCCGCCATCTTGTCCGCCATCTTGGCTGCCATCTTGTCCGCCAGCTTGTCCACCATCTTGGCCGCCATCTTGTCCACCATCTTGTCCACCATCTTGTCCGCCATCTTGTCCGCCATCTTGTCCGCCATCTTGTCCGCCATCTTGGCTGCTATCTTGGCCGCCATCTTGTCCGCCATCTTGTCCGCCATCTTGTCCGCCATCTTGTCCGCCATCTTGGCCGCCATCTTGTCCGCCATATTGGGCGCCATCTTGTCCGTCATCTTGTCCGCCATCTTGGCCGCCATCTTGTTCGCCATCTTGTCCGTCATCTTGTCCGCCATCTTGGCCGCCATCTTGTCCGCCATCTTGTCCGCCATCTTGTCCGCCATCTTGTGTCCACCATCTTGTCCGCCATCATGGCTGCCATCTTGTCCGCCATATTGGCCGCCATCTTGTCCGCCATCTTGGCCGCCATCTTGTCCGCCAGCTTGTCCACCATCTTGGCCGCCATCTTGTCCGCCATCTTGGCTGCCATCTTGGCCGCCATCTTGTCCGCCTTATTGTCCGCCATCTTGTCCGCCATCTTGGCCGCCATCTTGTCCGCCATCTTGTCCACCATCTTGTCCGCCATCTTGACCGCCATCGTGTCCGCCATCTTGTCCGCCATCTTGTCCGCCATCTTGTGTCCGCCATCTTGTCCACCATCTTGTCCACCATCTTGTCCGCCATCTTGGCCGCCATCTTGTCCGCCATCTTGTCCGCCATCTTGGCCGCCATCTTGTCCGCCACCTTGTCCGCCATCTTGTCCGCCAACTTGGGCGCAATCTTGTCCGCCATCTTGTCCTCCATCTTGACCGCCATCTTGTCCGCCATCTTGGCCGCCATCTTGTCTGCCATCTTGTCCGCCATCTTGTCCGCCTTATTGTCCGCCATCTTGGCCACCATATTGGCCGCCATCTTGTCCGCCATCTTGTCCGACATCTTGTCCGCCATCTTGTCCACCATCTTGTCCACCATCTTGTGTCCGCCATCTTGTGTCCGCCATCTTGGCCGCCATCTTTTCCGCCATCTTGTCTGCCATCTTGTCCGCCATCTTGGCCGCCATCTTGTCCGCCATCTTGGCCGCCATCTTGTCCGCCATCTTGGCCGCCATCTTGTCCGCCATCTTGGCCGCCATCTTGGCCGCCATCTTGGCCGCCATCTTGTGTCCGCCATCTTGGCCGCCATCTTGTCCACCGTCTTGGCCGCCATCTTGTCCGCTATCTTGTCCGCCATATTGGTTGCCATCTTGGCCGCCATCTTGTCCGCCATCTTGGCCGCCATCTTGGTCGCCATCTTGTCCGCCATCTTGTCCGCCATCTTGGCCGCCATCTTGTCCGCCATCTTGGCCGCCATCTTGCCCGCCATCTTGTGTCCGCCATCTTGTGCGCCATCTTGTCCGCCATCTTGTCCGCCATCTTGTCCGCCATCTTGTCCGCCATCTTGTCCGCCATCTTGTCCGCCATCTTGGCCGCCATCTTGTCCGCCATCTTGTCCACCATCTTGTCCGCCATCTTGACCGCCATCTTGTTCGCCATCTTGGAAGCCATCTTGTCCGCCATGTTGTGTCCGCCATGTTGTCCGCCATCTTGTCTGCAATCTGGTCCGCCATCTTGTCCGCCATTTTGTGTCCGCCATCTTGTCTGCCATCTTGTCCGCCATCTTGTCCGCCATCTTGTACGCCACCTTGTCCGCCATCTTGACAGCCATCTTGTCCGCCATCTTGTCCGCCATCTTGGCTGCCATCTTGTCCGCCATCTTGGCCGCCAGCTTGTCCGCCATCTTGGCTGCCATCTTGTCCGCCATCTTGTCCGCCATCTTGTCCGCCATCTTGTCCGCCATCTTGTCCGCCATCTTGTCCGCCATCTTGTCCGTCATCTTGTACGCCATATTGGCTGCCATCTTGGCCGCCATCTTGTCCGCCATCTTGTCCGCCATCTTGTCCGCCATCTTGTCCGCCATATTGGTTGCCATCTTGGCCGTCATCTTGTCCGCCATCTTGTCCGCCATCTTGGCCGCCATCTTGTCCGCCATCTTGTGTCCGCCATCTTGTCCGCCATCTTGTCCGCCATCTTGTGTCCGCCATCTTGTCCGCCATGTTGTCCGCCTTATTGGCTCCTATCTTGGCCGCCATCTTGTCCACCATCTTGTCCACCATCTTTTCCGCCATCTTGGCTGCCATCTTGTTCGCCATCTTGGCCGCCATCTTGGCTGCCATCTTGGCCGCCATCTTATCCGCCATCTTGTGTCCGCCATCTTGTCCGCCATCTTGTCCGCAATCTGGTCCGCCATCTTGTCCGCCATCTTGTGTCCACCATCTTGTCTGCCATCTTGTCCGCTATCTTGTCCGCCATCTTGTACGCCATCTTGTCCGCCATCTTGACAGCCATCTTGTCCGCCATCTTGTCCGCCATCTTGTCCGCCATCTTGTGTCCACCATCTTGTCCGCCATCATGGCTGCCATCTTGTCCGCCATCTTGGCCGCCATCTTGTCCGCCATCTTGGCCGCCATCTTGTCCGCCAGCTTGTCCACCATCTTGGCCGCCATCTTGTCCGCCATCTTGGCTGCCATCTTGGCCGCCATCTTGTCCGCCATCTTGTCCGCCATCTTGTGTCCGCCATCTTGTCCGCCATCTTGTCTGCAATCTGGTCCGCCATCTTGTCCGCCATCTTGTGTCCGCCATCTTGTCTGCCATCTTGTCCGCTATCTTGTCCGCCATCTTGTACGCCACCTTTTCCGCCATCTTGACAGCCATCTTGTCCGCCATCTTGTCCGCCATCTTGGCCGCCATCTTGTCCGCCATATTGGCTGCCATCTTGGCCGCCAGCTTGTCCGCCATCTTGGCCGCCAGCTTGTCCGCCATCTTGGCCGCCAGCTTGTCCGCCATCTTGGCTGCCATCTTGTCTGCCATCTTGTCCGCCATCTTGTCCGCCATCTTGTCCGCCATCTTGTCCGCCATCTTGTCCGCCATCTTGTCCGTCATCTTGTCCGCCATCTTGGCTGCTATCTTTGCCGCCATCTTGTCCGCCATCTTGTCCGTCATCTTGTCCGCCATATTGGCTGCCATCTTTGCCGCCATCTTGTCCGCCATCTTGTCCGCCATCTTGTCCGCCATATTGGTTGCCATCTTGGCCGCCATCTTGTCCGCCATCTTGGCCACCATCTTGTCCGCCATTTTGTCCGCCATCTTGTCCGCCATCTTGTCCGCCATCTTGTCCGTCATCTTGTCCGCCATCTTGTCCGCCATCTTGTCCGCCATCTTGTCCGCCATCTTGTCCGCCATCTTGGCCGCCATCTTGTCCGCCATATTGGCTGCCATCTTTGCCGCCATCTTGTCCGCCATCTTGTCCGCCATATTGGTTGCCATCTTGGCCGCCATCTTGTCCGCCATCTTGGCCACCATCTTGTCCGCCATTTTGTCCGCCATCTTGTCCGCCATCTTGTCCGCCATCTTGTCCGCCATCTTGGCTGCTATCTTTGCCGCCATCTTGTCCGCCATCTTGTCCGCCATCTTGTCCGTCATCTTGTGTCCGCCATCTTGTCCGCCATCTTGTCCGCCATCTTGTCCGCCATCTTGTCCGCCATCTTGTCCGCCATCTTGTCCGCCATCTTGGCTGCTATCTTGGCCGCCATCTTGTTCGCCATCTTGTCCGTCATCTTGTTCGCCATCTTGTCCGCCATCTTGTTCGCCATCTTGTCCGTCATCTTGTCCGCCATCTTGGCCGCCATCTGGTGTCCGCCATCTTGTGTCCGCCATCTTGTGTCCGCCATCTTGTGTCCGCCATCTTTTCAGCCATCTTGTCTGCCATCTTGTCCGCCATTTTGTCCACCATCTTGGCCGCCATCTTGTTCGCCATCTTGGCCGCCATCTTGTCCGCCAGCTTGTCCACCATCTTGTCCGCCATCTTGGCTGCCATCTTGGCCGCCATCTTGTCCGCCATCTTGTCCGCCATCTTGCGTCCGCCATTTTGTCCGCCATCTTGTCCGCTATCTTGTTTCCGCCATCTTGTCCGCCATCTTGTCCGCCATCTTGACCGCCATCTTGTCCGCCATCTTGTCCGCCATCTTGGCTGCCATCTTGTCCGCCAGCTTGTCCACCATCTTGGCCGCCATCTTGTCCACCATCTTGTCCACCATCTTGTCCGCCATCTTGTCCGCCATCTTGTCCGCCATCTTGTCCGCCATCTTGGCTGCTATCTTGGCCGCCATCTTGTCCGCCATCTTGTCCGCCATCTTGTCCGCCATCTTGGCCGCCATCTTGTCCGCCATATTGGGCGCCATCTTGTCCGTCATCTTGTCCGCCATCTTGGCCGCCATCTTGTTCGCCATCTTGTCCGTCATCTTGTCCGCCATCTTGGCCGCCATCTTGTCCGCCATCTTGTCCGCCATCTTCTCCGCCATCTTGTGTCCACCATCTTGTCCGCCATCATGGCTGCCATCTTGTCCGCCATATTGGCCGCCATCTTGTCCGCCATCTTGGCCGCCATCTTGTCCGCCAGCTTGTCCACCATCTTGGCCGCCATCTTGTCCGCCATCTTGGCTGCCATCTTGGCCGCCATCTTGTCCGCCTTATTGTCCGCCATCTTGTCCGCCATCTTGGCCGCCATCTTGTCCGCCATCTTGTCCACCATCTTGTCCGCCATCTTGACCGCCATCGTGTCCGCCATCTTGTCCGCCATCTTGTCCGCCATCTTGTGTCCGCCATCTTGTCCACCATCTTGTCCACCATCTTGTCCGCCATCTTGGCCGCCATCTTGTCCGCCATCTTGTCCGCCATCTTGGCCGCCATCTTGTCCGCCACCTTGTCCGCCATCTTGTCCGCCAACTTGGGCGCAATCTTGTCCGCCATCTTGTCCTCCATATTGACCGCCATCTTGTCCGCCATCTTGGCCGCCATCTTGTCTGCCATCTTGTCCGCCATCTTGTCCGCCTTATTGTCCGCCATCTTGGCCACCATATTGGCCGCCATCTTGTCCGCCATCTTGTCCGACATCTTGTCCGCCATCTTGTCCACCATCTTGTCCACCATCTTGTGTCCGCCATCTTGTGTCCGCCATCTTGTCCGCCATCTTGTCCGCCATCTTGTGTCCACCATCTTGTCTGCCATCTTGTCCGCCATCTTGTCCGCCATCTTGTCCGCCATCTTGTCCGCCATCTTGGCCGCCATCTTGTCCGCCATATTGGGCGCCATCTTGTCCGTCATCTTGTCCGCCATCTTGGCCGCCATCTTGTTCGCCATCTTGTCCGTCATCTTGTCCGCCATCTTGGCCGCCATCTTGTCCGCCATCTTGTCCGCCATCTTGTCCGCCATCTTGTGTCCACCATCTTGTCCGCCATCATGGCTGCCATCTTGTCCGCCATATTGGCCGCCATCTTGTCCGCCATCTTGGCCGCCATCTTGTCCGCCAGCTTGTCCACCATCTTGGCCGCCATCTTGTCCGCCATCTTGGCTGCCATCTTGGCCGCCATCTTGTCCGCCTTATTGTCCGCCATCTTGTCCGCCATCTTGGCCGCCATCTTGTCCGCCATCTTGTCCACCATCTTGTCCGCCATCTTGACCGCCATCGTGTCCGCCATCTTGTCCGCCATCTTGTCCGCCATCTTGTGTCCGCCATCTTGTCCACCATCTTGTCCACCATCTTGTCCGCCATCTTGGCCGCCATCTTGTCCGCCATCTTGTCCGCCATCTTGGCCGCCATCTTGTCCGCCACCTTGTCCGCCATCTTGTCCGCCAACTTGGGCGCAATCTTGTCCGCCATCTTGTCCTCCATCTTGACCGCCATCTTGTCCGCCATCTTGGCCGCCATCTTGTCTGCCATCTTGTCCGCCATCTTGTCCGCCTTATTGTCCGCCATCTTGGCCACCATATTGGCCGCCATCTTGTCCGCCATCTTGTCCGACATCTTGTCCGCCATCTTGTCCACCATCTTGTCCACCATCTTGTGTCCGCCATCTTGTGTCCGCCATCTTGGCCGCCATCTTGTGTCCACCATCTTGTCTGCCATCTTGTCCGCCATCTTGTCCTCCATCTTGGCTGCCATCTTGTTCGCCATCTTGGCCGCCATCTTGGCTGCCATCTTGGCCGCCATCTTATCCGCCATCTTGTGTCCGCCATCTTGTCCGCCATCTTGTCCGCAATCTGGTCCGCCATCTTGTCCGCCATCTTGTGTCCACCATCTTGTCTGCCATCTTGTCCGCTATCTTGTCCGCCATCTTGTACGCCATCTTGTCCGCCATCTTGACAGCCATCTTGTCCGCCATCTTGTCCGCCATCTTGTCCGCCATCTTGTGTCCACCATCTTGTCCGCCATCATGGCTGCCATCTTGTCCGCCATCTTGGCCGCCATCTTGTCCGCCATCTTGGCCGCCATCTTGTCCGCCAGCTTGTCCACCATCTTGGCCGCCATCTTGTCCGCCATCTTGGCTGCCATCTTGGCCGCCATCTTGTCCGCCATCTTGTCCGCCATCTTGTGTCCGCCATCTTGTCCGCCATCTTGTCTGCAATCTGGTCCGCCATCTTGTCCGCCATCTTGTGTCCGCCATCTTGTCTGCCATCTTGTCCGCTATCTTGTCCGCCATCTTGTACGCCACCTTTTCCGCCATCTTGACAGCCATCTTGTCCGCCATCTTGTCCGCCATCTTGGCCGCCATCTTGTCCGCCATATTGGCTGCCATCTTGGCCGCCATCTTGTCCGCCATCTTGTCCACCATCTTGTCCACCATCTTGTGTCCGCCATCTTGTGTCCGCCATCTTGGCCGCCATCTTGTGTCCACCATCTTGTCTGCCATCTTGTCCGCCATCTTGTCCTCCATCTTGGCTGCCATCTTGTTCGCCATCTTGGCCGCCATCTTGGCTGCCATCTTGGCCGCCATCTTATCCGCCATCTTGTGTCCGCCATCTTGGCCGCCAGCTTGTCCGCCATCTTGGCTGCCATCTTGTCTGCCATCTTGTCCGCCATCTTGTCCGCCATCTTGTCCGCCATCTTGTCCGCCATCTTGTCCGCCATCTTGTCCGTCATCTTGTCCGCCATCTTGGCTGCTATCTTTGCCGCCATCTTGTCCGCCATCTTGTCCGCCATCTTGTCCGTCATCTTGTCCGCCATATTGGCTACCATCTTTGCCGCCATCTTGTCCGCCATCTTGTCCGCCATCTTGTCCGCCATATTGGTTGCCATCTTGGCCGCCATCTTGTCCGCCATCTTGGCCACCATCTTGTCCGCCATTTTGTCCGCCATCTTGTCCGCCATCTTGTCCGCCATCTTGTCCGTCATCTTGTCCGCCATCTTGTCCGCCATCTTGTCCGCCATCTTGTCCGCCATCTTGTCCGCCATCTTGTCCGCCATCTTGGCCGCCATCTTGTCCGCCATATTGGCTGCCATCTTTGCCGCCATCTTGTCCGCCATCTTGTCCGCCATCTTGTCCGCCATATTGGTTGCCATCTTGGCCGCCATCTTGTCCGCCATCTTGGCCACCATCTTGTCCGCCATTTTGTCCGCCATCTTGTCCGCCATCTTGTCCGCCATCTTGTCCGCCATCTTGGCTGCTATCTTTGCCGCCATCTTGTCCGCCATCTTGTCCGCCATCTTGTCCGTCATCTTGTCCGCCATCTTGTCCGCCATCTTGTCCGCCATCTTGTCCGCCATCTTGTCCGCCATCTTGTCCGCCATCTTGTCCGCCATCTTGTCCGCCATCTTGGCTGCTATCGTGGCCGCCATCTTGTTCGCCATCTTGTCCGTCATCTTGTTCGCCATCTTGTCCGCCATCTTGTTCGCCATCTTGTCCGTCATCTTGTCCGCCATCTTGGCCGCCATCTGGTGTCCGCCATCTTGTGTCCGCCATCTTGTGTCCGCCATCTTGTGTCCGCCATCTTTTCAGCCATCTTGTCTGCCATCTTGTCCGCCATTTTGTCCACCATCTTGGCCGTCATCTTGTTCGCCATCTTGGCCGCCATCTTGTCCGCCAGCTTGTCCACCATCTTGTCCGCCATCTTGGCTGCCATCTTGGCCGCCATCTTGTCCGCCATCTTGTCCGCCATCTTGCGTCCGCCATTTTGTCCGCCATCTTGTCCGCTATCTTGTTTCCGCCATCTTGTCCGCCATCTTGTCCGCCATCTTGACCGCCATCTTGTCCGCCATCTTGTCCGCCATCTTGGCTGCCATCTTGTCCGCCAGCTTGTCCACCATCTTGGCCGCCATCTTGTCCACCATCTTGTCCACCATCTTGTCCGCCATCTTGTCCGCCATCTTGTCCGCCATCTTGTCCGCCATCTTGGCTGCTATCTTGGCCGCCATCTTGTCCGCCATCTTGTCCGCCATCTTGTCCGCCATCTTGTCCGCCATCTTGGCCGCCATCTTGTCCGCCATATTGGGCGCCATCTTGTCCGTCATCTTGTCCGCCATCTTGGCCGCCATCTTGTTCGCCATCTTGTCCGTCATCTTGTCCGCCATCTTGGCCGCCATCTTGTCCGCCATCTTGTCCGCCATCTTGTCCGCCATCTTGTGTCCACCATCTTGTCCGCCATCATGGCTGCCATCTTGTCCGCCATATTGGCCGCCATCTTGTCCGCCATCTTGGCCGCCATCTTGTCCGCCAGCTTGTCCACCATCTTGGCCGCCATCTTGTCCGCCATCTTGGCTGCCATCTTGGCCGCCATCTTGTCCGCCTTATTGTCCGCCATCTTGTCCGCCATCTTGGCCGCCATCTTGTCCGCCATCTTGTCCACCATCTTGTCCGCCATCTTGACCGCCATCGTGTCCGCCATCTTGTCCGCCATCTTGTCCGCCATCTTGTGTCCGCCATCTTGTCCACCATCTTGTCCACCATCTTGTCCGCCATCTTGGCCGCCATCTTGTCCGCCATCTTGTCCGCCATCTTGGCCGCCATCTTGTCCGCCACCTTGTCCGCCATCTTGTCCGCCAACTTGGGCGCAATCTTGTCCGCCATCTTGTCCTCCATCTTGACCGCCATCTTGTCCGCCATCTTGGCCGCCATCTTGTCTGCCATCTTGTCCGCCATCTTGTCCGCCTTATTGTCCGCCATCTTGGCCACCATATTGGCCGCCATCTTGTCCGCCATCTTGTCCGACATCTTGTCCGCCATCTTGTCCACCATCTTGTCCACCATCTTGTGTCCGCCATCTTGTGTCCGCCATCTTGGCCGCCATCTTTTCCGCCATCTTGTCTGCCATCTTGTCCGCCATCTTGGCCGCCATCTTGTCCGCCATCTTGGCCGCCATCTTGTCCGCCATCTTGGCCGCCATCTTGTCCGCCATCTTGGCCGCCATCTTGGCCGCCATCTTGGCCGCCATCTTGTGTCCGCCATCTTGGCCGCCATCTTGTCCACCGTCTTGGCCGCCATCTTGTCCGCTATCTTGTCCGCCATATTGGTTGCCATCTTGGCCGCCATCTTGTCCGCCATCTTGGCCGCCATCTTGGTCGCCATCTTGTCCGCCATCTTGTCCGCCATCTTGGCCGCCATCTTGTCCGCCATCTTGGCCGCCATCTTGCCCGCCATCTTGTGTCCGCCATCTTGTGCGCCATCTTGTCCGCCATCTTGTCCGCCATCTTGTCCGCCATCTTGTCCGCCATCTTGTCCGCCATCTTGTCCGCCATCTTGGCCGCCATCTTGTCCGCCATCTTGTCCACCATCTTGTCCGCCATCTTGACCGCCATCTTGTTCGCCATCTTGGCCGCCATCTTGTCCGCCATGTTGTGTCCGCCATGTTGTCCGCCATCTTGTCTGCAATCTGGTCCGCCATTTTGTCCGCCATTTTGTGTCCGCCATCTTGTCTGCCATCTTGTCCGCCATCTTGTCCGCCATCTTGTACGCCACCTTGTCCGCCATCTTGACAGCCATCTTGTCCGCCATCTTGTCCGCCATCTTGGCTGCCATCTTGTCCGCCATCTTGGCCGCCAGCTTGTCCGCCATCTTGGCTGCCATCTTGTCCGCCATCTTGTCCGCCATCTTGTCCGCCATCTTGTCCGCCATCTTGTCCGCCATCTTGTCCGCCATCTTGTCCGTCATCTTGTACGCCATATTGGCTGCCATCTTGGCCGCCATCTTGTCCGCCATCTTGTCCGCCATCTTGTCCGCCATATTGGTTGCCATCTTGGCCGCCATCTTGTCCGCCATCTTGTCCGCCATCTTGGCCGCCATCTTGTCCGCCATCTTGTGTCCGCCATCTTGTCCGCCATCTTGTCCGCCATCTTGTGTCCGCCATCTTGTCCGCCATGTTGTCCGCCTTATTGGCTCCTATCTTGGCCGCCATCTTGTCCACCATCTTGTCCACCATCTTTTCCGCCATCTTGGCTGCCATCTTGTTCGCCATCTTGGCCGCCATCTTGGCTGCCATCTTGGCCGCCATCTTATCCGCCATCTTGTGTCCGCCATCTTGTCCGCCATCTTGTCCGCAATCTGGTCCGCCATCTTGTCCGCCATCTTGTGTCCACCATCTTGTCTGCCATCTTGTCCGCTATCTTGTCCGCCATCTTGTACGCCATCTTGTCCGCCATCTTGACAGCCATCTTGTCCGCCATCTTGTCCGCCATCTTGTCCGCCATCTTGTGTCCACCATCTTGTCCGCCATCATGGCTGCCATCTTGTCTGCCATCTTGTCCGCTATCTTGTCCGCCATCTTGTACGCCATCTTGTCCGCCATCTTGACAGCCATCTTGTCCGCCATCTTGTCCGCCATCTTGTCCGCCATCTTGTGTCCACCATCTTGTCCGCCATCATGGCTGCCATCTTGTCCGCCATCTTGGCCGCCATCTTGTCCGCCATCTTGGCCGCCATCTTGTCCGCCAGCTTGTCCACCATCTTGGCCGCCATCTTGTCCGCCATCTTGGCTGCCATCTTGGCCGCCATCTTGTCCGCTATCTTGTCCGCCATCTTGTACGCCACCTTTTCCGCCATCTTGACAGCCATCTTGTCCGCCATCTTGTCCGCCATCTTGGCCGCCATCTTGTCCGCCATATTGGCTGCCATCTTGGCCGCCAGCTTGTCCGCCATCTTGGGCGCCAGCTTGTCCGCCATCTTGGCCGCCAGCTTGTCCGCCATCTTGGCTGCCATCTTGTCTGCCATCTTGTCCGCCATCTTGTCCGCCATCTTGTCCGCCATCTTGTCCGCCATCTTGTCCGCCATCTTGTCCGCCATCTTGGCCACCATCTTGGCCACCATCTTGTCCGCCATCTTGTCCGCCATCTTGAGTCCGCCATCTTGTGTCCGCCATCTTGTCTGCCATCTTGTCCGCCATCTTGGCCGCCATTTTGGCCGCCATCTTGAATGCCATCTTGTCCGCCATCTTGTCCGCCATATTGGCTGCCACCTTGGCCGCCATCTTGGCCGCCATCTTGTCCGCCATATTGGCTGCCATCTTGTCCGCCATCTTGTCCGCCATCTTGTCCGCCATCCTGTCCGCCATCTTGGCCGTCATCTTGTCCGCCATCTTTGACGCCTTCTTGTCCGCCATCTTGTCCGCCATCTTGTCCGCCATCTAGTCCGCCATCTTGTGTCCGCCATCTTGGCGCCATCTTGTCCGCCATCTTGTCCGCCATCTTGTGTCCGCCATCTTGTCCGTCATCTTGTACGCCATATTGGCTGCCATCTTGGCCGCCATCTTGTCCGCCATCTTGTTCGCCATCTTGTCCGCCATCTTGTCCGCCATATTGGTTGCCATCTTGGCCGCCATCTTGTCCGCCATCTTGTGTCCGCCATATTGGCCGCCATCTTGGCTGAAATATTGTCCCCCATCTTGTCCGCCATCTTGTCCGCCATCTTGTCCGCCATCTTGTCCACCATCTTTACCACCATCTTATCCACCATCTTGTCCGCCATCTTGTCCGCCATCTTGTCCGCCATCTTGTCCGCCATCTTGGCCGCCATATTGGCTGCCATCTTGTCCGCCATCTTGTGTCCGCCATCTTGTCCGTCATCTTGTACGCCATATTGGCTGCCATCTTGGCCGCCATCTTGTCCGCCATCTTGTCCGCCATCTTGTCCGCCATATTGGTTGCCATCTTGGCCGCCATCTTGTCCGCCATCTTGTGTCCGCCATATTGGCCGCCATCTTGGCCGCCATCTTGTCCGCCATCTTTACCACCATCTTATCCACCATCTTGTCCGCCATCTTGTCCGCCATCTTGTCCGCCATCTTGTCCGCCATCTTGGCCGCCATATTGGCTGCCATCTTGTCCGCCATCTTGTGTCCGCCATCTTGTCCGTCATCTTGTACGCCATATTGGCTGCCATCTTGGCCGCCATCTTGTCCGCCATCTTGTCCGCCATCTTGTCCGCCATATTGGTTGCCATCTTGGCCGCCATCTTGTCCGCCATCTTGTGTCCGCCATATTGGCCGCCATCTTGGCCGCCATCTTGTCCGCCATCTTGTGTCCGCCATCTTGGCGCCATCTTGTCCGCCATCTTGTGTCCGCCATCTTGTCCGTCATCTTGTACGCCATATTGGCCACCATCTTGGCCGCCATCTTGTCCGCCATCTTGTCCGCCATCTTGTCCGCCATATTGGTTGCCATCTTGGCCGCCATCTTGTCCGCCATCTTGTGTCCGCCATATTGGCCGCCATCTTGGCCGAAATATTGTCCCCCATCTTGTCCGCCATCTTGTCCGCCATCTTGTCCGCCATCTTGTCCACCATCTTTACCACCATCTTATCCACCATCTTGTCCGCCATCTTGTCCGCCATCTTGTCCGCCATCTTGTCCGCCATCTTGGCGGCCATATTGGCTGCCATCTTGTCCGCCATCTTGTCCGCCATCTTGTGTCCGCCTTATTGGCCGCCATCTTGGCCGAAATATTGTCCCCCATCTTGTCCGCCATCTTGTCCGCCATCTTGTCCGCCATCTTGTCCACCATCTTTACCACCATCTTATCCACCATCTTGTCCGCCATCTTGTCCGCCATCTTGTCCGCCATCTTGTCCACCATCTTGTGTCCGCCATCTTGTGTCCGCCATCTTGTCCGCCATCTTGTCCGCTATCTTGTCCGCCATCATGTCCGTCATCTTGTCCGCCATATTGGCTGCCATCTTGGCCGCCATCTTGTCCGCCAAATTGGCTGCCATCTTGGCCGCCATCTTGTCCGCCAAATTGGCTGCCATCTTGGCCGCCATCTTGTCTACCATCTTGTCCGCCATCTTGTCCGCCATCGTAGCTGCCATCTGGTCCGCCATCTTGTCCACTATCTTGGCCGCCATCTTGTCCGCCATCTTGGCCGCCATCTTGTCCGCTATCTGGTCCGCCATCTAGTCCGCCATCTTGGCCGCCATCTTGTCCGCCATCTTGTCCGCCATCTTGTCCGCCATCTTGTCCGCCATCTTGTCCGCCATCTTGTCCGCCATCGTGTCCGCCATATTGGCTTCCATCTTGGCCGCCATCTTGTCCGCCATCTTGACCGCCATCTTGTCCGCCATCTTGGCCGCCATTTTGTCCGCCATCTTGGCCGCCATCTTGTCCGCCATCTTGTCCGCTATCTTGTCCGCCATCTAGTCCGCCATCTTGGCTGCCATCTTGTCCGCCATCTTGTCCGCCATCTTGTCCGCCATCTTGGCCGCCATCTTGTCCGCCATCTTGTCCGCCATCTTGTGTCCGCCATCTTGGCGCCATCTTGTCCGCCATCTTGTGTCCACCATCTTGTCCACCATCATGGCTGCCATCTTGTCCGCCATCTTGGCCGCCATCTTGTCCGCCATCTTGGCCGCCATCTTGTCCGCCAGCTTGTCCACCATCTTGGCCGCCATCTTGTCCGCCATCTTGTCCGCCATCTTGTCCGCCATCTTGTCCGCCATCTTGTCCGCCATCTTGTCCGCCATCTTGGCCGCCATCTTGGCCGCAATCTTGGCCGCCATCTTGTCCGCCATCTTGTCCGTCATCTTGTACGCCATATTGGCTGCCATCTTGGCCGCCATCTTGGCCGCCATCTTGTCCGCCATCTTGTGTCCGCCATCTTGTCCGCCATCTTGTCTGCAATCTGGTCCGCCATCTTGTCCGCCATCTTGTGTCCGCCATCTTGTCTGCCATCTTGTCCGCTATCTTGTCCGCCATCTTGTACGCCACCTTTTCCGCCATCTTGACAGCCATCTTGTCCGCCATCTTGTCCGCCATCTTGGCCGCCATCTTGTCCGCCATATTGGCTGCCATCTTGGCCGCCAGCTTGTCCGCCATCTTGGCCGCCAGCTTGTCCGCCATCTTGGCCGCCAGCTTGTCCGGCATCTTGGCTGCCATCTTGTCTGCCATCTTGTCCGCCATCTTGTCCGCCATCTTGTCCGCCATCTTGTCCGCCATCTTGTCCGCCATCTTGTCCGCCATCTTGGCCACCATCTTGGCCGCCATCTTGTCCGCCATCTTGTCCGCCATCTTGTCCGCCATCTTGTGTCCGCCATCTTGTGTCCGCCATCCTGTCTGCCATCTTGTCCGCCATCTTGGCCGCCATCTTGTCCGCCAGCTTGTCCACCATCTTGGCCGCCATCTTGTCCGCCATCTTGTCCGCCATCTTGTCCGCCATCTTGTCCGCCATCTTGTCCGCCATCTTGTCCGCCATCTTGGCCGCAATCTTGGCCGCCATCTTGTCCGCCATCTTGTCCGCCATCTTGTGTCCGCCATCTTGGCGCCATCTTGTCCGCCATCTTGTGTCCACCATCTTGTCCGCCATCATGGCTGCCATCTTGTCCGCCATCTTGGCCGCCATCTTGTCCGCCATCTTGGCCGCCATCTTGTCCGCCAGCTTGTCCACCATCTTGGCCGCCATCTTGTCCGCCATCTTGTCCGCCATCTTGTCCGCCATCTTGTCCGCCATCTTGTCCGCCATCTTGGCCGCCATCTTGGCCGCCATCTTGGCCGCAATCTTGGCCGCCATCTTGTCCGCCATCTTGTCCTCCATCTTGACCGCCATCTTGTCCGCCATCTTGGCCGCCATCTTGTCGTCATCTTGTCCGCCAGCTTGTCCACCATCTTGGCCGCCATCTTGTCCGCCATCTTGTCCGCCATCTTGTCCGCCATCTTGTCCGCCATCTTGTCCGCCATCTTGTCCGCCATCTTGGCCGCCATCTTGTCCACCGTCTTGGCCGCCATCTTGTCCGCTATCTTGTCCGCCATATTGGTTGCCATCTTGGCCGCCATCTTGTCCGCCATCTTGGCCGCCATCTTGGTCACCATCTTGTCCGCCATCTTGGCCGCCATCTTGTCCGCCATCTTGGCCGCCATCTTGCCCGCCATCTTGTGTCCGCCATCTTGTCCGCCATCTTGTCCGCCATCTTGTGTCCGCCATCTTGTCCGCCATGTTGTCCGCCTTATTGGCTGCCATCTTGGCCGCCATCTTGTCCGCCATCTTGTCTACCATCTTGTCCGCCATCTTGACCGCCATCTTGTTCGCCATCTTGGCCGCCATCTTGTCCGCCATGTTGTGTCCGCCATGTTGTCCGCCATCTTGTCTGTAATCTGGTCCGCCATCTTGTCCGCCATTTTGTGTCCGCCATCTTGTCTGCCATCTTGTCCGCTATCTTGTCCGCCATCTTGTACGCCACCTTGTCCGCCATCTTGACAGCCATCTTGTCCGCCATCTTGTCCGCCATCTTGGCTGCCATCTTGGCTGCCATCTTGTCCGCCATCTTGGCCGCCAGCTTGTCCGCCATCTTGGCTGCCATCTTGTCCGCCATCTTGTCCGCCATCTAGTCCGCCATCTTGTGTCCGCCATCTTGTCCGCCATCTTGGCCGCCATCTTGTCCGCCATCTTGGTCGCCATCTTGTCCGCCATCTTGTGTCCGCCATCTTGTCTACCATCTTGTCCGCCATCTTGTGTCCGCCATCTTGTCCGCCATCTTGGCCGCCATCTTGTCCGCCATCTTGGCCGCCATCTTGTCCGCCATCTTGTCCGCCATCTTGGCCGCCATCTTGTCCGCCATCTTGGCCGCCATCTTGTCCGCCATCTTGTGTCCGCCATCTTGTCCGCCATCTTGTCCGCCATCTTGTGTCCGCCATCTTGTCCGCCATGTTGTCCGCCTTATTGGCTCCTATCTTGGCCGCCATCTTGTCCGCCATCTTGTCCACCATCTTTTCCGCCATCTTGGCTGCCATCTTGTCCGCCATCTTGTCCGCCATCTTGTGTCCACCATCTTGTCCGCCATCATGGCTGCCATCTTGTCCGCCATCTTGGCCGCCATCTTGTCCGCCATCTTGGCCGCCATCTTGTCCGCCAGCTTGTCCACCATCTTGGCTGCCATCTTGTCCGCCATCTTGTCCACCATCTTGTCCGCCATCTTGTCCGCCATCTTGTCCGCCATCTTGTCCGCCATCTTGTCCGCCATCTTGTCCGCCATCTTGGCCGCCATCTTGGCCGCAATCTTGGCCGCCATCTTGTCCGCCATCTTGTCCGCCATCTTGTGTCCGCCATCTTGGCGCCATCTTGTCCGCCATCTTGTCCGCCATCTTGTCCGTCATCTTGTACGCCATATTGGCTGCCATCTTGGCCGCCATCTTGGCCGCCATCTTGTCCGCCATCTTGTGTCCGCCATCTTGTCCGCCATCTTGTCTGCAATCTGGTCCGCCATCTTGTCCGCCATCTTGTGTCCGCCATCTTGTCTGCCATCTTGTCCGCTATCTTGTCCGCCATCTTGGCCGCCAGCTTGTCCGGCATCTTGGCTGCCATCTTGTCTGCCATCTTGTCCGCCATCTTGTCCGCCATCTTGTCCGCCATCTTGTCCGCCATCTTGTCCGCCATCTTGTCCGCCATCTTGGCCACCATCTTGGCCGCTATCTTGTCCGCCATCTTGTCCGCCATCTTGTCCGAAATCTTGTCCGCCATCTTGTGTCCGCCATCTTGTGTCCGCCATCCTGTCTGCCATCTTGTCCGCCATCTTGGCCGCCATCTTGGCCGCCATCTTGAATGCCATCTTGTCCGCCATCTTGTCCGCCATATTGGCTGCCACCTTGGCCGCCATCTTGGCCGCCATCTTGTCCGCCATATTGGCTGCCATCTTGGCCGCCATCTTGTCCGCCATCTTGTCCGCCATCCTGTCCGCCATCTTGGCCGTCATCTTGTCCGCCATCTTGGACGCCTTCTTGTCCGCCATCTTGTCCGCCATCTTGTCCGCCATCTTGTCCGCCATCTAGTCCGCCATCTTGTGTCCGCCATCTTGTCCGCCATCTTGGCCGCCATCTTGTCCGCCATCTTGGTCGCCATCTTGTCCGCCATCTTGTGTCCGCCATCTTGTCCGCCATCTTGTCCGCCATCTTGTGTCCGCCATCTTGTCCGCCATCTTGTCCGCCATCTTGTGTCCGCCATCTTGTCCGTCATCTTGTACGCCTTATTGGCTGCCATCTTGGCCGCCATCTTGTCCGCCATCTTGGCCGCCATCTTGTCCGCCATCTTGTCCGTCATATTGGTTGCCATCTTGGCCGCCACCTTGTCCGCCATCTTGTCCGCCATCTTGTCCGCCATCTTGTCCGCCATCTTGTCCGCCATCTTGGCCGCCATCTTGTCCGCCATCTTGGTCGCCATCTTGTCCGCCATCTTGTGTCCGCCATCTTGTCCGCCATCTTGTCCGCCATCTTGTGTCCGCCATCTTGTCCGCCATGTTGTCCGCCTTATTGGCTCCTATCTTGGCCGCCATCTTGTCCGCCAT
The DNA here is from genome assembly GCF_943734755.1 of Anopheles moucheti. Taxonomy (NCBI): domain Eukaryota; kingdom Metazoa; phylum Arthropoda; class Insecta; order Diptera; family Culicidae; genus Anopheles; species Anopheles moucheti. Next base: position 33,654,245 of record NC_069140.1, on the reverse strand, counting down.
CTTGTCCGCCATCTTGTCCACCATCTTGTCCGCCATCTTGGCTGCCATCTTGCTCGCCATCTTGTTCGCCATCTTGGCCGCCATCTTGGCCGCCATCTTGGCCGCCATCTTGTCCGCCATCTTAGCCGCCATCTTGTGTCCGCCATTTTGTCCGCCATCTTGTCCGCCATCTTGTCCGCCATCGTGGCTGCCATCTTGTTGGCCATCTTGGCCGCCATCTTGTCCGCCATCTTGTCCGCCATCTTGCGTCCGCCATTTTGTTCACCATCTTGTCCGCTATCTTGTTTCCGCCATCGTGTCCGCCATCTTGTCCGCCATCTTGGCCGTCATCTTGTCCGCCATCTTGGACGCCTTCTTGTCCGCCATCTTGTCCGCCATCTTGTCCGCCATCTTGTCCGCCATCTAGTCCGCCATCTTGTGTCCGCCATCTTGTCCGCCATCTTGGCCGCCATCTTGTCCGCCATCTTGGTCGCCATCTTGTCCGCCATCTTGTGTCCGCCATCTTGTCCGCCATCTTGTCCGCCATCTTGTGTCCGCCATCTTGTCCGCCATCTTGTCCGCCATCTTGTCCGCCATCTTGTCCGCCATCTTGTCCGCCATCTTGTCCGCCATCTTGGCCGCCATCTTGTCCGCCATCTTGTGTCCGCCATCTTGTCCGCCATCTTGTCCGCCATCTTGTCCGCCATCTTGTGTCCGCCATCTTGTCCGCCATGTTGTCCGCCTTATTGGCTCCTATCTTGGCCGCCATCTTGTCCACCATCTTGTCCACCATCTTTTCCGCCATCTTGTCCGCCATCTTGTTCGCCATCTTGGCCGCCATCTTGGCTGCCATCTTGGCCGCCATCTTATCCGCCATCTTGTGTCCGCCATCTTGTCCGCCATCTTGTCCGCAATCTGGTCCGCCATCTTGTCCGCCATCTTGTGTCCACCATCTTGTCTGCCATCTTGTCCGCTATCTTGTCCGCCATCTTGTACGCCATCTTGTCCGCCATCTTGACAGCCATCTTGTCCGCCATCTTGTCCGCCATCTTGTCCGCCATCTTGTGTCCACCATCTTGTCCGCCATCATGGCTGCCATCTTGTCCGCCATCTTGGCCGCCATCTTGTCCGCCATCTTGGCCGCCATCTTGTCCGCCAGCTTGTCCACCATCTTGGCCGCCATCTTGTCCGCCATCTTGGCTGCCATCTTGGCCGCCATCTTGTCCGCCATCTTGTCCGCCATCTTGTGTCCGCCATCTTGTCCGCCATCTTGTCTGCAATCTGGTCCGCCATCTTGTCCGCCATCTTGTGTCCGCCATCTTGTCTGCCATCTTGTCCGCTATCTTGTCCGCCATCTTGTACGCCACCTTTTCCGCCATCTTGACAGCCATCTTGTCCGCCATCTTGTCCGCCATCTTGGCCGCCATCTTGTCCGCCATATTGGCTGCCATCTTGGCCGCCAGCTTGTCCGCCATCTTGGCCGCCAGCTTGTCCGCCATCTTGGCCGCCAGCTTGTCCGCCATCTTGGCTGCCATCTTGTCTGCCATCTTGTCCGCCATCTTGTCCGCCATCTTGTCCGCCATCTTGTCCGCCATCTTGTCCGCCATCTTGTCCGCCATCTTGGCCACCATCTTGGCCACCATCTTGTCCGCCATCTTGTCCGCCATCTTGAGTCCGCCATCTTGTGTCCGCCATCTTGTCTGCCATCTTGTCCGCCATCTTGGCCGCCATTTTGGCCGCCATCTTGAATGCCATCTTGTCCGCCATCTTGTCCGCCATATTGGCTGCCACCTTGGCCGCCATCTTGGCCGCCATCTTGTCCGCCATATTGGCTGCCATCTTGTCCGCCATCTTGTCCGCCATCCTGTCCGCCATCTTGGCCGTCATCTTGTCCGCCATCATTGACGCCTTCTTGTCCGCCATCTTGTCCGCCATCTTGTCCGCCATTTAGTCCGCCATCTTGTGTCCGCCATCTTGGCGCCATCTTGTCCGCCATCTTGTCCGCCATCTTGTGTCCGCCATCTTGTCCGTCATCTTGTACGCCATATTGGCTGCCATCTTGGCCGCCATCTTGTCCGCCATCTTGTTCGCCATCTTGTCCGCCATCTTGTCCGCCATATTGGTTGCCATCTTGGCCGCCATCTTGTCCGCCATCTTGTGTCCGCCATATTGGCCGCCATCTTGGCTGAAATATTGTCCCCCATCTTGTCCGCCATCTTGTCCGCCATCTTGTCCGCCATCTTGTCCACCATCTTTACCACCATCTTATCCACCATCTTGTCCGCCATCTTGTCCGCCATCTTGTCCGCCATCTTGTCCGCCATCTTGGCCGCCATATTGGCTGCCATCTTGTCCGCCATCTTGTGTCCGCCATCTTGTCCGTCATCTTGTACGCCATATTGGCTGCCATCTTGGCCGCCATCTTGTCCGCCATCTTGTCCGCCATATTGGTTGCCATCTTGGCCGCCATCTTGTCCGCCATCTTGTGTCCGCCATATTGGCCGCCATCTTGGCCGCCATCTTGTCCGCCATCTTTACCACCATCTTATCCACCATCTTGTCCGCCATCTTGTCCGCCATCTTGTCCGCCATCTTGTCCGCCATCTTGGCCGCCATATTGGCTGCCATCTTGTCCGCCATCTTGTGTCCGCCATCTTGTCCGTCATCTTGTACGCCATATTGGCTGCCATCTTGTCCGCCATCTTGTCCGCCATCTTGGCCGCCATCTTGTCCGCCATATTGGTTGCCATCTTGGCCGCCATCTTGTCCGCCATCTTGTGTCCGCCATATTGGCCGCCATCTTGGCCGCCATCTAGTCCGCCATCTTGTGTCCGCCATCTTGGCGCCATCTTGTCCGCCATCTTGTGTCCGCCATCTTGTCCGTCATCTTGTACGCCATATTGGCCACCATCTTGGCCGCCATCTTGTCCGCCATCTTGTCCGCCATCTTGTCCGCCATCTTGTCCGCCATATTGGTTGCCATCTTGGCCGCCATCTTGTCCGCCATCTTGTGTCCGCCATATTGGCCGCCATCTTGGCCGAAATATTGTCCCCCATCTTGTCCGCCATCTTGTCCGCCATCTTGTCCGCCATCTTGTCCACCATCTTTACCACCATCTTATCCACCATCTTGTCCGCCATCTTGTCCGCCATCTTGTCCGCCATCTTGTCCGCCATCTTGGCCGCCATATTGGCTGCCATCTTGTCCGCCATCTTGTCCGCCATCTTGTGTCCGCCTTATTGGCCGCCATTTTGGCCGAAATATTGTCCCCCATCTTGTCCGCCATCTTGTCCGCCATCTTGTCCGCCATCTTGTCCACCATCTTTACCACCATCTTATCCACCATCTTGTCCGCCATCTTGTCCGCCATCTTGTCTGCCATCTTGTCCACCATCTTGTGTCCGCCATCTTGTGTCCGCCATCTTGTCCGCCATCTTGTCCGCTATCTTGTCCGCCATCATGTCCGCCATCTTGTCCGCCATATTGGCTGCCATCTTGGCCGCCATCTTGTCCGCCAAATTGGCTGCCATCTTGGCCGCCATCTTGTCCGCCAAATTGGCTGCCATCTTGGCCGCCATCTTGTCTACCATCTTGTCCGCCATCTTGTCCGCCATCGTAGCTGCCATCTGGTCCGCCATCTTGTCCACTATCTTGGCCGCCATCTTGTCCGCCATCTTGGCCGCCATCTTGTCCGCTATCTGGTCCGCCATCTAGTCCGCCATCTTGGCCGCCATCTTGTCCGCCATCTTGTCCGCCATCTTGTCCGCCATCTTGTCCGCCATCTTGTCCGCCATCGTGTCCGCCATATTGGCTTCCATCTTGGCCGCCATCTTGTCCGCCATCTTGACCGCCATCTTGTCCGCCATCTTGGCCGCCATTTTGTCCGCCATCTTGGCCGCCATCTTGTCCGCCATCGTGGCCGCCATCTTGTGTCCGCCATCTAGTCCGCCATCTTGGCTGCCATCTTGTCCGCCATCTTGTCCGCCATCTTGTCCGCCATCTTGGCCGCCATCTTGTCCGCCATCTTGTCCGCCATCTTGTGTCCGCCATCTTGGCGCCATCTTGTCCGCCATCTTGTGTCCACCATCTTGTCCACCATCATGGCTGCCATCTTGTCCGCCATCTTGGCCGCCATCTTGTCCGCCATCTTGGCCGCCATCTTGTCCGCCAGCTTGTCCACCATCTTGGCCGCCATCTTGTCCGCCATCTTGTCCGCCATCTTGTCCGCCATCTTGTCCGCCATCTTGTCCGCCATCTTGTGTCCGCCTTATTGGCCGCCATCTTGGCCGAAATATTGTCCCCCATCTTGTCCGCCATCTTGTCCGCCATCTTGTCCGCCATCTTGTCCACCATCTTTACCACCATCTTATCCACCATCTTGTCCGCCATCTTGTCCGCCATCTTGTCCGCCATCTTGTCCACCATCTTGTGTCCGCCATCTTGTGTCCGCCATCTTGTCCGCCATCTTGTCCGCTATCTTGTCCGCCATCATGTCCGTCATCTTGTCCGCCATATTGGCTGCCATCTTGGCCGCCATCTTGTCCGCCAAATTGGCTGCCATCTTGGCCGCCATCTTGTCCGCCAAATTGGCTGCCATCTTGGCCGCCATCTTGTCTACCATCTTGTCCGCCATCTTGTCCGCCATCTTGTCCGCCATCTTGTCCGCCATCTTGGCCACCATCTTGGCCGCCATCTTGTCCGCCATCTTGTCCGCCATCTTGTCCGCCATCTTGTGTCCGCCATCTTGTGTCCGCCATCCTGTCTGCCATCTTGTCCGCCATCTTGGCCGCCATCTTGTCCGCCAGCTTGTCCACCATCTTGGCCGCCATCTTGTCCGCCATCTTGTCCGCCATCTTGTCCGCCATCTTGTCCGCCATCTTGTCCGCCATCTTGTCCGCCATCTTGTCCGCCATCTTGGCCGCAATCTTGGCCGCCATCTTGTCCGCCATCTTGTCCGCCATCTTGTGTCCGCCATCTTGGCGCCATCTTGTCCGCCATCTTGTGTCCACCATCTTGTCCGCCATCATGGCTGCCATCTTGTCCGCCATCTTGGCCGCCATCTTGTCCGCCATCTTGGCCGCCATCTTGTCCGCCAGCTTGTCCACCATCTTGGCCGCCATCTTGTCCGCCATCTTGTCCGCCATCTTGTCCGCCATCTTGTCCGCCATCTTGTCCGCCATCTTGTCCGCCATCTTGGCCGCCATCTTGGCCGCAATCTTGGCCGCCATCTTGTCCGCCATCTTGTCCTCCATCTTGACCGCCATCTTGTCCGCCATCTTGGCCGCCATCTTGTCGTCATCTTGTCCGCCAGCTTGTCCACCATCTTGGCCGCCATCTTGTCCGCCATCTTGTCCGCCATCTTGTCCGCCATCTTGTCCGCCATCTTGTCCGCCATCTTGTCCGCCATCTTGGCCGCCATCTTGTCCACCGTCTTGGCCGCCATCTTGTCCGCTATCTTGTCCGCCATATTGGTTGCCATCTTGGCCGCCATCTTGTCCGCCATCTTGGCCGCCATCTTGGTCGCCATCTTGTCCGCCATCTTGGCCGCCATCTTGTCCGCCATCTTGGCCGCCATCTTGCCCGCCATCTTGTGTCCGCCATCTTGTCCGCCATCTTGTCCGCCATCTTGTGTCCGCCATCTTGTCCGCCATGTTGTCCGCCTTATTGGCTGCCATCTTGGCCGCCATCTTGTCCGCCATCTTGTCTACCATCTTGTCCGCCATCTTGACCGCCATCTTGTTCGCCATCTTGGCCGCCATCTTGTCCGCCATGTTGTGTCCGCCATGTTGTCCGCCATCTTGTCTGTAATCTGGTCCGCCATCTTGTCCGCCATTTTGTGTCCGCCATCTTGTCTGCCATCTTGTCCGCTATCTTGTCCGCCATCTTGTACGCCACCTTGTCCGCCATCTTGACAGCCATCTTGTCCGCCATCTTGTCCGCCATCTTGGCTGCCATCTTGGCTGCCATCTTGTCCGCCATCTTGGCCGCCAGCTTGTCCGCCATCTTGTCCGCCATCTAGTCCGCCATCTTGTGTCCGCCATCTTGTCCGCCATCTTGGCCGCCATCTTGTCCGCCATCTTGGTCGCCATCTTGTCCGCCATCTTGTGTCCGCCATCTTGTCCGCCATCTTGTCCGCCATCTTGTGTCCGCCATCTTGTCCGCCATCTTGGCCGCCATCTTGTCCGCCATCTTGGCCGCCATCTTGTCCGCCATCTTGTCCGCCATCTTGGCCGCCATCTTGTCCGCCATCTTGGCCGCCATCTTGTCCGCCATCTTGTCCGCCATCTTGTCCGCCATCTTGTCCGCCATCTTGTCCGCCATCTTGTGTCCGCCATCTTGTCCGCCATGTTGTCCGCCTTATTGGCTCCTATCTTGGCCGCCATCTTGTCCGCCATCTTGTCCACCATCTTTTCCGCCATCTTGGCTGCCATCTTGTCCGCCATCTTGTCCGCCATCTTGTGTCTACCATCTTGTCCGCCATCATGGCTGCCATCTTGTCCGCCATCTTGGCCGCCATCTTGTCCGCCATCTTGGCCGCCATCTTGTCCGCCAGCTTGTCCACCATCTTGGCTGCCATCTTGTCCGCCATCTTGTCCACCATCTTGTCCGCCATCTTGTCCGCCATCTTGTCCGCCATCTTGTCCGCCATCTTGTCCGCCATCTTGTCCGCCATCTTGGCCGCCATCTTGGCCGCAATCTTGGCCGCCATCTTGTCCGCCATCTTGTCCGCCATCTTGTGTCCGCCATCTTGGCGCCATCTTGTCCGCCATCTTGTCCGCCATCTTGTCCGTCATCTTGTACGCCATATTGGCTGCCATCTTGGCCGCCATCTTGGCCGCCATCTTGTCCGCCATCTTGTGTCCGCCATCTTGTCCGCCATCTTGTCTGCAATCTGGTCCGCCATCTTGTCCGCCATCTTGTGTCCGCCATCTTGTCTGCCATCTTGTCCGCTATCTTGTCCGCCATCTTGTACGCCACCTTTTCCGCCATCTTGACAGCCATCTTGTCCGCCATCTTGTCCGCCATCTTGGCCGCCATCTTGTCCGCCATATTGGCTGCCATCTTGGCCGCCAGCTTGTCCGCCATCTTGTCCGCCATCTTGTCCGCCATCTTGTCCGCCATCTTGTCCGCCATCTTGTCCGCCATCTTGTCCGCCATCTTGTGTCCGCCATCTTGTGTCCGCCATCCTGTCTGCCATCTTGTCCGCCATCTTGGCCGCCATCTTGGCCGCCATCTTGAATGCCATCTTGTCCGCCATCTTGTCCGCCATCTTGTACGCCACCTTTTCCGCCATCTTGACAGCCATCTTGTCCGCCAGCTTGTCCGCCATCTTGGCCGCCAGCTTGTCCGGCATCTTGGCTGCCATCTTGTCTGCCATCTTGTCCGCCATCTTGTCCGCCATCTTGTCCGCCATCTTGTCCGCCATCTTGTCCGCCATCTTGTCCGCCATCTTGGCCACCATCTTGGCCGCCATCTTGTCCGCCATCTTGTCCGCCATCTTGTCCGCCATCTTGTCCGCCATCTTGTGTCCGCCATCTTGTGTCCGCCATCCTGTCTGCCATCTTGTCCGCCATCTTGGCCGCCATCTTGGCCGCCATCTTGAATGCCATCTTGTCCGCCATCTTGTCCGCCATATTGGCTGCCACCTTGGCCGCCATCTTGGCCGCCATCTTGTCCGCCATATTGGCTGCCAACTTGGCCGCCATCTTGTCCGCCATCTTGTCCGCCATCCTGTCCGCCATCTTGGCCGTCATCTTGTCCGCCATCTTGGACGCCTTCTTGTCCGCCATCTTGTCCGCCATCTTGTCCGCCATCTTGTCCGCCATCTAGTCCGCCATCTTGTGTCCGCCATCTTGTCCGCCATCTTGGCCGCCATCTTGTCCGCCATCTTGGTCGCCATCTTGTCCGCCATCTTGTGTCCGCCATCTTGTCCGCCATCTTGTCCGCCATCTTGTGTCCGCCATCTTGTCCGCCATCGTGTCCGCCATCTTGTGTCCGCCATCTTGTCCGTCATCTTGTACGCCTTATTGGCTGCCATCTTGGCCGCCATCTTGTCCGCCATCTTGGGCGCCATCTTGTCCGCCATCTTGTCCGTCATATTGGTTGCCATCTTGGCCGCCACCTTGTCCGCCATCTTGTCCGCCATCTTGTCCGCCATCTTGTCCGCCATCTTGTCCGCCATCTTGGCCGCCATCTTGTCCGCCATCTTGGTCGCCATCTTGTCCGCCATCTTGTGTCCGCCATCTTGTCCGCCATCTTGTCCGCCATCTTGTGTCCGCCATCTTGTCCGCCATGTTGTCCGCCATCTTGTGTCCGCCATCTTGTCCGTCATCTTGTACGCCTTATTGGCTGCCATCTTGGCCGCCATCTTGTCCGCCATCTTGGCCGCCATCTTGTCCGCCATCTTGTCCGTCATATTGGTTGCCATCTTGGCCGCCACCTTGTCCGCCATCTTGTCCGCCATCTTGTCCGCCATCTTGTCCGCCATCTTGTCCGCCATCTTGGCCGCCATCTTGTCCGCCATCTTGGTCGCCATCTTGTCCGCCATCTTGTGTCCGCCATCTTGTCCGCCATCTTGTCCGCAATCTGGTCCGCCATCTTGTCCGCCATCTTGTGTCCACCATCTTGTCTGCCATCTTGTCCGCTATCTTGTCCGCCATCTTGTACGCCATCTTGTCCGCCATCTTGACAGCCATCTTGTCCGCCATCTTGTCCGCCATCTTGTCCGCCATCTTGTGTCCACCATCTTGTCCGCCATCATGGCTGCCATCTTGTCCGCCATCTTGGCCGCCATCTTGTCCGCCATCTTGGCCGCCATCTTGTCCGCCAGCTTGTCCACCATCTTGGCCGCCATCTTGTCCGCCATCTTGGCTGCCATCTTGGCCGCCATCTTGTCCGCCATCTTGTCCGCCATCTTGTGTCCGCCATCTTGTCCGCCATCTTGTCTGCAATCTGGTCCGCCATCTTGTCCGCCATCTTGTGTCCGCCATCTTGTCTGCCATCTTGTCCGCTATCTTGTCCGCCATCTTGTACGCCACCTTTTCCGCCATCTTGACAGCCATCTTGTCCGCCATCTTGTCCGCCATCTTGGCCGCCATCTTGTCCGCCATCTTGGCTGCCATCTTGGCCGCCAGCTTGTCCGCCATCTTGGCCGCCAGCTTGTCCGCCATCTTGGCCGCCAGCTTGTCCGCCATCTTGGCTGCCATCTTGTCTGCCATCTTGTCCGCCATCTTGTCCGCCATCTTGTCCGCCATCTTGTCCGCCATCTTGTCCGCCATCTTGTCCGTCATCTTGTCCGCCATCTTGGCTGCTATCTTTGCCGCCATCTTGTCCGCCATCTTGTCCGCCATCTTGTCCGTCATCTTGTCCGCCATATTGGCTACCATCTTTGCCGCCATCTTGTCCGCCATCTTGTCCGCCATCTTGTCCGCCATATTGGTTGCCATCTTGGCCGCCATCTTGGCCGCCATCTTGGCCACCATCTTGTCCGCCATTTTGTCCGCCATCTTGTCCGCCATCTTGTCCGCCATCTTGTCCGTCATCTTGTCCGCCATCTTGTCCGCCATCTTGTCCGCCATCTTGTCCGCCATCTTGTCCGCCATCTTGGCCGCCATCTTGTCCGCCATATTGGCTGCCATCTTTGCCGCCATCTTGTCCGCCATCTTGTCCGCCATCTTGTCCGCCATATTGGTTGCCATCTTGGCCGCCATCTTGTCCGCCATCTTGGCCACCATCTTGTCCGCCATTTTGTCCGCCATCTTGTCCGCCATCTTGTCCGCCATCTTGTCCGCCATCTTGTCCGCCATCTTGGCTGCTATCTTTGCCGCCATCTTGTCCGCCATCTTGTCCGCCATCTTGTCCGTCATCTTGTCCGCCATCTTGTCCGCCATCTTGTCCGCCATCTTGTCCGCCATCTTGTCCGCCATCTTGTCCGCCATCTTGTCCGCCATCTTGGCTGCTATCTTGGCCGCCATCTTGTTCGCCATCTTGTCCGTCATCTTGTTCGCCATCTTGTCCGCCATCTTGTTCGCCATCTTGTCCGTCATCTTGTCCGCCATCTTGGCCGCCATCTGGTGTCCGCCATCTTGTGTCCGCCATCTTGTGTCCGCCATCTTGTGTCCGCCATCTTTTCAGCCATCTTGTCTGCCATCTTGTCCGCCATTTTGTCCACCATCTTGGCCGCCATCTTGTTCGCCATCTTGGCCGCCATCTTGTCCGCCAGCTTGTCCACCATCTTGTCCGCCATCTTGGCTGCCATCTTGGCCGCCATCTTGTCCGCCATCTTGTCCGCCATCTTGCGTCCGCCATTTTGTCCGCCATCTTGTCCGCTATCTTGTTTCCGCCATCTTGTCCGCCATCTTGTCCGCCATCTTGACCGCCATCTTGTCCGCCATCTTGTCCGCCATCTTGGCTGCCATCTTGTCCGCCAGCTTGTCCACCATCTTGGCCGCCATCTTGTCCACCATCTTGTCCACCATCTTGTCCGCCATCTTGTCCGCCATCTTGTCCGCCATCTTGTCCGCCATCTTGGCTGCCATCTTGGCCGCCATCTTGTCCGCCATCTTGTCCGCCATCTTGTCCGCCATCTTGTCCGCCATCTTGGCCGCCATCTTGTCCGCCATATTGGGCGCCATCTTGTCCGTCATCTTGTCCGCCATCTTGGCCGCCATCTTGTTCGCCATCTTGTCCGTCATCTTGTCCGCCATCTTGGCCGCCATCTTGTCCGCCATCTTGTCCGCCATCTTGTCCGCCATCTTGTGTCCACCATCTTGTCCGCCATCATGGCTGCCATCTTGTCCGCCATATTGGCCGCCATCTTGTCCGCCATCTTGGCCGCCATCTTGTCCGCCAGCTTGTCCACCATCTTGGCCGCCATCTTGTCCGCCATCTTGGCTGCCATCTTGGCCGCCATCTTGTCCGCCTTATTGTCCGCCATCTTGTCCGCCATCTTGGCCGCCATCTTGTCCGCCATCTTGTCCACCATCTTGTCCGCCATCTTGACCGCCATCGTGTCCGCCATCTTGTCCGCCATCTTGTCCGCCATCTTGTGTCCGCCATCTTGTCCACCATCTTGTCCACCATCTTGTCCGCCATCTTGGCCGCCATCTTGTCCGCCATCTTGTCCGCCATCTTGGCCGCCATCTTGTCCGCCACCTTGTCCGCCATCTTGTCCGCTAACTTGGGCGCAATCTTGTCCGCCATCTTGTCCTCCATCTTGACCGCCATCTTGTCCGCCATCTTGGCCGCCATCTTGTCTGCCATCTTGTCCGCCATCTTGTCCGCCTTATTGTCCGCCATCTTGGCCACCATATTGGCCGCCATCTTGTCCGCCATCTTGTCCGACATCTTGTCCGCCATCTTGTCCACCATCTTGTCCACCATCTTGTGTCCGCCATCTTGTGTCCGCCATCTTGGCCGCCATCTTTTCCGCCATCTTGTCTGCCATCTTGTCCGCCATCTTGGCCGCCATCTTGTCCGCCATCTTGGCCGCCATCTTGTCCGCCATCTTGGCCGCCATCTTGTCCGCCATCTTGGCCGCCATCTTGGCCGCCATCTTGGCCGCCATCTTGTGTCCGCCATCTTGGCCGCCATCTTGTCCACCGTCTTGGCCGCCATCTTGTCCGCTATCTTGTCCGCCATATTGGTTGCCATCTTGGCCGCCATCTTGTCCGCCATCTTGGCCGCCATCTTGGTCGCCATCTTGTCCGCCATCTTGTCCGCCATCTTGGCCGCCATCTTGTCCGCCATCTTGGCCGCCATCTTGCCCGCCATCTTGTGTCCGCCATCTTGTGCGCCATCTTGTCCGCCATCTTGTCCGCCATCTTGTCCGCCATCTTGTCCGCCATCTTGTCCGCCATCTTGGCCGCCATCTTGTCCGCCATCTTGTCCACTATCTTGTCCGCCATCTTGACCGCCATCTTGTTCGCCATCTTGGCCGCCATCTTGTCCGCCATGTTGTGTCCGCCATGTTGTCCGCCATCTTGTCTGCAATCTGGTCCGCCATTTTGTCCGCCATTTTGTGTCCGCCATCTTGTCTGCCATCTTGTCCGCCATCTTGTCCGCCATCTTGTACGCCACCTTGTCCGCCATCTTGACAGCCATCTTGTCCGCCATCTTGTCCGCCATCTTGGCTGCCATCTTGTCCGCCATCTTGGCCGCCAGCTTGTCCGCCATCTTGGCTGCCATCTTGTCCGCCATCTTGTCCGCCATCTTGTCCGCCATCTTGTCCGCCATCTTGTCCGCCATCTTGTCCGCCATCTTGTCCGTCATCTTGAACGCCATATTGGCTGCCATCTTGGCCGCCATCTTGTCCGCCATCTTGTCCGCCATCTTGTCCGCCATCTTGTCCGCCATATTGGTTGCCATCTTGGCCGCCATCTTGTCCGCCATCTTGTCCGCCATCTTGGCCGCCATCTTGTCCGCCATCTTGTGTCCGCCATCTTGTCCGCCATCTTGTCCGCCATCTTGTCCGCCATCTTGTGTCCGCCATCTTGTCCGCCATGTTGTCCGCCTTATTGGCTCCTATCTTGGCCGCCATCTTGTCCACCATCTTGTCCACCATCTTTTCCGCCATCTTGGCTGCCATCTTGTTCGCCATCTTGGCCGCCATCTTGGCTGCCATCTTGGCCGCCATCTTATCCGCCATCTTGTGTCCGCCATCTTGTCCGCCATCTTGTCCGCAATCTGGTCCGCCATCTTGTCCGCCATCTTGTGTCCACCATCTTGTCTGCCATCTTGTCCGCTATCTTGTCCGCCATCTTGTACGCCATCTTGTCCGCCATCTTGACAGCCATCTTGTCCGCCATCTTGTCCGCCATCTTGTCCGCCATCTTGTGTCCACCATCTTGTCCGCCATCATGGCTGCCATCTTGTCCGCCATCTTGGCCGCCATCTTGTCCGCCATCTTGGCCGCCATCTTGTCCGCCAGCTTGTCCACCATCTTGGCCGCCATCTTGTCCGCCATCTTGGCTGCCATCTTGGCCGCCATCTTGTCCGCCATCTTGTCCGCCATCTTGTGTCCGCCATCTTGTCCGCCATCTTGTCTGCAATCTGGTCCGCCATCTTGTCCGCCATCTTGTGTCCGCCATCTTGTCTGCCATCTTGTCCGCTATCTTGTCCGCCATCTTGTACGCCACCTTTTCCGCCATCTTGACAGCCATCTTGTCCGCCATCTTGTCCGCCATCTTGGCCGCCATCTTGTCCGCCATATTGGCTGCCATCTTGGCCGCCAGCTTGTCCGCCATCTTGGCCGCCAGCTTGTCCGCCATCTTGGCCGCCAGCTTGTCCGCCATCTTGGCTGCCATCTTGTCTGCCATCTTGTCCGCCATCTTGTCCGCCATCTTGTCCGCCATCTTGTCCGCCATCTTGTCCGCCATCTTGTCCGTCATCTTGGCCACCATCTTGGCCACCATCTTGTCCGCCATCTTGTCCGCCATCTTGAGTCCGCCATCTTGTGTCCGCCATCTTGTCTGCCATCTTGTCCGCCATCTTGGCCGCCATTTTGGCCGCCATCTTGAATGCCATCTTGTCCGCCATCTTGTCCGCCATATTGGCTGCCACCTTGGCCGCCATCTTGGCCGCCATCTTGTCCGCCATATTGGCTGCCATCTTGTCCGCCATCTTGTCCGCCATCTTGTCCGCCATCCTGTCCGCCATCTTGGCCGTCATCTTGTCCGCCATCTTTGACGCCTTCTTGTCCGCCATCTTGTCCGCCATCTTGTCCGCCATCTAGTCCGCCATCTTGTGTCCGCCATCTTGGCGCCATCTTGTCCGCCATCTTGTCCGCCATCTTGTGTCCGCCATCTTGTCCGTCATCTTGTACGCCATATTGGCTGCCATCTTGGCCGCCATCTTGTCCGCCATCTTGTTCGCCATCTTGTCCGCCATCTTGTCCGCCATATTGGTTGCCATCTTGGCCGCCATCTTGTCCGCCATCTTGTGTCCGCCATATTGGCCGCCATCTTGGCTGAAATATTGTCCCCCATCTTGTCCGCCATCTTGTCCGCCATCTTGTCCGCCATCTTGTCCACCATCTTTACCACCATCTTATCCACCATCTTGTCCGCCATCTTGTCCGCCATCTTGTCCGCCATCTTGTCCGCCATCTTGGCCGCCATATTGGCTGCCATCTTGTCCGCCATCTTGTGTCCGCCATCTTGTCCGTCATCTTGTACGCCATATTGGCTGCCATCTTGGCCGCCATCTTGTCCGCCATCTTGTCCGCCATATTGGTTGCCATCTTGGCCGCCATCTTGTCCGCCATCTTGTGTCCGCCATATTGGCCGCCATCTTGGCCGCCATCTTGTCCGCCATCTTTACCACCATCTTATCCACCATCTTGTCCGCCATCTTGTCCGCCATCTTGTCCGCCATCTTGTCCGCCATCTTGGCCGCCATATTGGCTGCCATCTTGTCCGCCATCTTGTGTCCGCCATCTTGTCCGTCATCTTGTACGCCATATTGGCTGCCATCTTGTCCGCCATCTTGTCCGCCATCTTGGCCGCCATCTTGTCCGCCATATTGGTTGCCATCTTGGCCGCCATCTTGTCCGCCATCTTGTGTCCGCCATATTGGCCGCCATCTTGGCCGCCATCTAGTCCGCCATCTTGTGTCCGCCATCTTGGCGCCATCTTGTCCGCCATCTTGTGTCCGCCATCTTGTCCGTCATCTTGTACGCCATATTGGCCACCATCTTGGCCGCCATCTTGTCCGCCATCTTGTCCGCCATCTTGTCCGCCATCTTGTCCGCCATATTGGTTGCCATCTTGGCCGCCATCTTGTCCGCCATCTTGTGTCCGCCATATTGGCCGCCATCTTGGCCGAAATATTGTCCCCCATCTTGTCCGCCATCTTGTCCGCCATCTTGTCCGCCATCTTGTCCACCATCTTTACCACCATCTTATCCACCATCTTGTCCGCCATCTTGTCCGCCATCTTGTCCGCCATCTTGTCCGCCATCTTGGCCGCCATATTGGCTGCCATCTTGTCCGCCATCTTGTCCGCCATCTTGTGTCCGCCTTATTGGCCGCCATCTTGGCCGAAATATTGTCCCCCATCTTGTCCGCCATCTTGTCCGCCATCTTGTCCGCCATCTTGTCCACCATCTTGTGTCCGCCATCTTGTGTCCGCCATCTTGTCCGCCATCTTGTCCGCTATCTTGTCCGCCATCATGTCCGCCATCTTGTCCGCCATATTGGCTGCCATCTTGGCCGCCATCTTGTCCGCCAAATTGGCTGCCATCTTGGCCGCCATCTTGTCCGCCAAATTGGCTGCCATCTTGGCCGCCATCTTGTCTACCATCTTGTCCGCCATCTTGTCCGCCATCGTAGCTGCCATCTGGTCCGCCATCTTGTCCGCTATCTGGTCCGCCATCTAGTCCGCCATCTTGGCCGCCATCTTGTCCGCCATCTTGTCCGCCATCTTGTCCGCCATCTTGTCCGCCATCTTGTCCGCCATCGTGTCCGCCATATTGGCTTCCATCTTGGCCGCCATCTTGTCCGCCATCTTGACCGCCATCTTGTCCGCCATCTTGGCCGCCATTTTGTCCGCCATCTTGGCCGCCATCTTGTCCGCCATCTTGTCCGCTATCTTGTCCGCCATCTAGTCCGCCATCTTGGCTGCCATCTTGTCCGCCATCTTGTCCGCCATCTTGTCCGCCATCTTGTCCGCCATCTTGGCCGCCATCTTGTCCGCCATCTTGTCCGCCATCTTGTGTCCGCCATCTTGGCGCCATCTTGTCCGCCATCTTGTGTCCACCATCTTGTCCACCATCATGGCTGCCATCTTGTCCGCCATCTTGGCCGCCATCTTGTCCGCCATCTTGGCCGCCATCTTGGCCGCCAGCTTGTCCACCATCTTGGCCGCCATCTTGTCCGCCATCTTGTCCGCCATCTTGTCCGCCATCTTGTCCGCCATCTTGTCCGCCATCTTGTCCGCCATCTTGTCCGCCATCTTGGCCGCCATCTTGGCCGCAATCTTGGCCGCCATCTTGTCCGCCATCTTGTCCGTCATCTTGTACGCCATATTGGCTGCCATCTTGGCCGCCATCTTGGCCGCCATCTTGTCCGCCATCTTGTGTCCGCCATCTTGTCCGCCATCTTGTCTGCAATCTGGTCCGCCATCTTGTCCGCCATCTTGTGTCCGCCATCTTGTCTGCCATCTTGTCCGCTATCTTGTCCGCCATCTTGTACGCCACCTTTTCCGCCATCTTGACAGCCATCTTGTCCGCCATCTTGTCCGCCATCTTGGCCGCCATCTTGTCCGCCATATTGGCTGCCATCTTGGCCGCCAGCTTGTCCGCCATCTTGGCCGCCAGCTTGTCCGCCATCTTGGCCGCCAGCTTGTCCGGCATCTTGGCTGCCATCTTGTCTGCCATCTTGTCCGCCATCTTGTCCGCCATCTTGTCCGCCATCTTGTCCGCCATCTTGTCCGCCATCTTGTCCGCCATCTTGGCCACCATCTTGGCCGCCATCTTGTCCGCCATCTTGTCCGCCATCTTGTGTCCGCCATCTTGTGTCCGCCATCCTGTCTGCCATCTTGTCCGCCATCTTGGCCGCCATCTTGTCCGCCAGCTTGTCCACCATCTTGGCCGCCATCTTGTCCGCCATCTTGTCCGCCATCTTGTCCGCCATCTTGTCCGCCATCTTGTCCGCCATCTTGTCCGCCATCTTGTCCGCCATCTTGGCCGCAATCTTGGCCGCCATCTTGTCCGCCATCTTGTCCGCCATCTTGTGTCCGCCATCTTGGCGCCATCTTGTCCGCCATCTTGTGTCCACCATCTTGTCCGCCATCATGGCTGCCATCTTGTCCGCCATCTTGGCCGCCATCTTGGCCGCCATCTTGTCCGCCATCTTGGCCGCCATCTTGTCCGCCAGCTTGTCCACCATCTTGGCCGCCATCTTGTCCGCCATCTTGTCCGCCATCTTGTCCGCCATCTTGTCCGCCATCTTGTCCGCCATCTTGTCCGCCATCTTGGCCGCCATCTTGGCCGCAATCTTGGCCGCCATCTTGTCCGCCATCTTGTCCTCCATCTTGACCGCCATCTTGTCCGCCATCTTGGCCGCCATCTTGTCGTCATCTTGTCCGCCAGCTTGTCCACCATCTTGGCCGCCATCTTGTCCGCCATCTTGTCCGCCATCTTGTCCGCCATCTTGTCCGCCATCTTGTCCGCCATCTTGTCCGCCATCTTGGCCGCCATCTTGTCCACCGTCTTGGCCGCCATCTTGTCCGCTATCTTGTCCGCCATATTGGTTGCCATCTTGTCCGCCATCTTGTCCGCCATCTTGGCCGCCATCTTGGTCGCCATCTTGTCCGCCATCTTGGCCGCCATCTTGTCCGCCATCTTGGCCGCCATCTTGCCCGCCATCTTGTGTCCGCCATCTTGTCCGCCATCTTGTCCGCCATCTTGTGTCCGCCATCTTGTCCGCCATGTTGTCCGCCTTATTGGCTGCCATCTTGGCCGCCATCTTGTCCGCCATCTTGTCTACCATCTTGTCCGCCATCTTGACCGCCATCTTGTTCGCCATCTTGGCCGCCATCTTGTCCGCCATGTTGTGTCCGCCATGTTGTCCGCCATCTTGTCTGTAATCTGGTCCGCCATCTTGTCCGCCATTTTGTGTCCGCCATCTTGTCTGCCATCTTGTCCGCTATCTTGTCCGCCATCTTGTACGCCACCTTGTCCGCCATCTTGACAGCCATCTTGTCCGCCATCTTGTCCGCCATCTTGGCTGCCATCTTGGCTGCCATCTTGTCCGCCATCTTGGCCGCCAGCTTGTCCGCCATCTTGGCTGCCATCTTGTCCGCCATCTTGTCCGCCATCTTGTCCGCCATCTTGTGTCCGCCATCTTGTCCGCCATCTTGGCCGCCATCTTGTCCGCCATCTTGGTCGCCATCTTGTCCGCCATCTTGTGTCCGCCATCTTGTCCGCCATCTTGTCCGCCATCTTGTGTCCGCCATCTTGTCCGCCATCTTGGCCGCCATCTTGTCCGCCATCTTGGCCGCCATCTTGTCCGCCATCTTGTCCGCCATCTTGGCCGCCATCTTGTCCGCCATCTTGGCCGCCATCTTGTCCGCCATCTTGTGTCCGCCATCTTGTCCGCCATCTTGTGTCCGCCATGTTGTCCGCCTTATTGGCTCCTATCTTGGCCACCATCTTGTCCGCCATCTTGTCCACCATCTTTTCCGCCATCTTGGCTGCCATCTTGTCCGCCATCTTGTCCGCCATCTTGTGTCCACCATCTTGTCCGCCATCATGGCTGCCATCTTGTCCGCCATCTTGGCCGCCATCTTGTCCGCCATCTTGGCCGCCATCTTGTCCGCCAGCTTGTCCACCATCTTGGCTGCCATCTTGTCCGCCATCTTGTCCACCATCTTGTCCGCCATCTTGTCCGCCATCTTGTCCGCCATCTTGTCCGCCATCTTGTCCGCCATCTTGTCCGCCATCTTGGCCGCCATCTTGGCCGCAATCTTGGCCGCCATCTTGTCCGCCATCTTGTCCGCCATCTTGTGTCCGCCATCTTGGCGCCATCTTGTCCGCCATCTTGTCCGCCATCTTGTCCGTCATCTTGTACGCCATATTGGCTGCCATCTTGGCCGCCATCTTGGCCGCCATCTTGTCCGCCATCTTGTGTCCGCCATCTTGTCCGCCATCTTGTCTGCAATCTGGTCCGCCATCTTGTCCGCCATCTTGTGTCCGCCATCTTGTCTGCCATCTTGTCCGCTATCTTGTCCGCCATCTTGTACGCCACCTTTTCCGCCATCTTGACAGCCATCTTGTCCGCCATCTTGTCCGCCATCTTGGCCGCCATCTTGTCCGCCATATTGGCTGCCATCTTGGCCGCCAGCTTGTCCGCCATCTTGGCCGCCAGCTTGTCCGCCATCTTGGCCGCCAGCTTGTCCGGCATCTTGGCTGCCATCTTGTCTGCCATCTTGTCCGCCATCTTGTCCGCCATCTTGTCCGCCATCTTGTCCGCCATCTTGTCCGCCATCTTGTCCGCCATCTTGGCCACCATCTTGGCCGCCATCTTGTCCGCCATCTTGTCCGCCATCTTGTCCGCCATCTTGTCCGCCATCTTGTGTCCGCCATCTTGTGTCCGCCATCCTGTCTGCCATCTTGTCCGCCATCTTGGCCGCCATCTTGGCCGCCATCTTGAATGCCATCTTGTCCGCCATCTTGTCCGCCATATTGGCTGCCACCTTGGCCGCCATCTTGGCCGCCATCTTGTCCGCCATATTGGCTGCCAACTTGGCCGCCATCTTGTCCGCCATCTTGTCCGCCATCCTGTCCGCCATCTTGGCCGTCATCTTGTCCGCCATCTTGGACGCCTTCTTGTCCGCCATCTTGTCCGCCATCTTGTCCGCCATCTTGTCCGCCATCTAGTCCGCCATCTTGTGTCCGCCATCTTGTCCGCCATCTTGGCCGCCATCTTGTCCGCCATCTTGGTCGCCATCTTGTCCGCCATCTTGTGTCCGCCATCTTGTCCGCCATCTTGTCCGCCATCTTGTGTCCGCCATCTTGTCCGCCATCTTGTCCGCCATCTTGTGTCCGCCATCTTGTCCGTCATCTTGTACGCCTTATTGGCTGCCATCTTGGCCGCCATCTTGTCCGCCATCTTGGCCGCCATCTTGTCCGCCATCTTGTCCGTCATATTGGTTGCCATCTTGGCCGCCACCTTGTCCGCCATCTTGTCCGCCATCTTGTCCGCCATCTTGTCCGCCATCTTGTCCGCCATCTTGGCCGCCATCTTGTCCGCCATCTTGGTCGCCATCTTGTCCGCCATCTTGTGTCCGCCATCTTGTCCGCCATCTTGTCCGCCATCTTGTGTCCGCCATCTTGTCCGCCATGTTGTTCGCCTTATTGGCTCCTATCTTGGCCGCCATCTTGTCCGCCATCTTGTCCGCCATCTTGTCCACCATCTTGTCCGCCATCTTGACTGCCATCTTGCTCGCCATCTTGTTCGCCATCTTGGCCGCCATCTTGGCCGCCATCTTGGCCGCCATCTTGTCCGCCATCTTAGCCGCCATCTTGTGTCCGCCATTTTGTCCGCCATCTTGTCCGCCATCTTGTCCGCCATCGTGGCTGCCATCTTGTTGGCCATCTTGGCCGCCATCTTGTCCGCCATCTTGTCCGCCATCTTGCGTCCGCCATTTTGTTCACCATCTTGTCCGCTATCTTGTTTCCGCCATCGTGTCCGCCATCTTGTCCGCCATCTTGGCCGTCATCTTGTCCGCCATCTTGGACGCCTTCTTGTCCGCCATCTTGTCCGCCATCTTGTCCGCCATCTTGTCCGCCATCTAGTCCGCCATCTTGTGTCCGCCATCTTGTCCGCCATCTTGGCCGCCATCTTGTCCGCCATCTTGGTCGCCATCTTGTCCGCCATCTTGTGTCCGCCATCTTGTCCGCCATCTTGTCCGCCATCTTGTGTCCGCCATCTTGTCCGCCATCTTGTCCGCCATCTTGTCCGCCATCTTGTCCGCCATCTTGGCCGCCATCTTGTCCGCCATATTGGGCGCCATCTTGTCCGTCATCTTGTCCGCCATCTTGGTCGCCATCTTGTTCGCCATCTTGTCCGCCATCTTGTCCGCCATCTTGTCCGCCATCTTGGCCGCCATCTTGTCCGCCATATTGGGCGCCATCTTGTCCGCCATCTTGTCCGCCATCTTGTCCGCCATCTTGTCCGGCATCTTGGCTGCTATCTTGGCCGCCATCTTGTCCGCCATCTTGTCCACCATCTTGTCCACCATCTTGTCCGCCATCTTGTCCGCCATCTTGTCCGCCATCTTGTCCGCCATCTTGTCCGCCATCTTGTCCGCCATCTTGGCTGCCATCTTGTCCGCCAGCTTGTCCACCATCTTGGCCGCCATCTTGTCCGCCATCTTGTCCGCTATCTTGTTTCCGCCATCGTGTCCGCCATCTTGTCCGCCATCTTGACCGCCATCTTGTCCGCCATCTTGTCCGCCATCTTGTCCGCCATCTTGTCCGCCATCTTGGCTGCCATCTTGTCCGCCAGCTTGTCCAGCATCTTGGCCGCCATCTTGTCCACCATCTTGTCCACCATCTTGTCCGCCATCTTGTCCGCCATCTTGTCCGCCATCTTGTCCGCCATCTTGTCCGCCATCTTGTCCGCCATCTTGTCCGCCATCTTGGCTGCTATCTTGGCCGCCATCTTGTCCGCCATCTTGTCCACCATCTTGTCCACCATCTTGTCCGCCATCTTGTCCGCCATCTTGTCCGCCATCTTGTCCGCCATCTTGTCCGCCATCTTGGCTGCTATCTTGGCCGCCATCTTGTCCGCCATCTTGTCCGCCATCTTGTCCGCCATCTTGGCCGCCATCTTGTCCGCCATATTGGGCGCCATCTTGTCCGCCATCTTGTCCTCCATCTTGTGTCCGCCATTTTGGCCGCCATCTTGTCCGCCATCTTGTCCGCCATCTTGTCCGCCATCTTGTCCGCCATCTTGTGTCCACCCTCTTGTCCGCCATCTTGTGTCCACCATCTTGTCCGCCATCTTGGCCGCCATCTTGTCCGCCATCTTGGCCGCCATCTTGTCCGCCAGCTTGTCCACCATCTTGGCCGCCATCTTGTCCGCCATCTTGTCCGCCATCTTGGCTGCCATCTTGTCCGCCATCTTGTCCGCCATCTTGTCCGCCATCTTGTGTCCGCCATCTTGTCCACCATCTTGTCCACCATATTGGCTGCCATCTTGGCCGCCATCTTGTCCGCCATCTTGTCCGCCATCTTGTCCGCCATCGTGGCTGCCATCTTGTTGGCCATCTTGTCCGCCATCTTGGGCGCAATCTTGTCCGCCATCTTGTCCTCCATCTTGACCGCCATCTTGTCCGCCATCTTGGCCGCCATCTTGTCCGCCATCTTGTCCGCCATCTTGTCCGCCTTATTGTCCGCCATCTTGGCCACCATATTGGCCGCCATCTTGGCCGCCATCTTGTCCG
Source organism: Anopheles moucheti (assembly GCF_943734755.1). Taxonomy (NCBI): domain Eukaryota; kingdom Metazoa; phylum Arthropoda; class Insecta; order Diptera; family Culicidae; genus Anopheles; species Anopheles moucheti. The sequence continues at coordinate 33,632,317 of NC_069140.1, read as the reverse complement.
ACATCTTGTCCGCCATCTTGTCCACCATCTTGTCCACCATCTTGTGTCCGCCATCTTGTGTCCGCCATCTTGGCCGCCATCTTGTCCGCCATCTTGGCCGCCATCTTGTCCGCCATCTTGGCCGCCATCTTGTCCGCCATCTTGGCCGCCATCTTGGCCGCCATCTTGTGTCCGCCATCTTGGCCGCCATCTTGTCCACCGTCTTGGCCGCCATCTTGTCCGCTATCTTGTCCGCCATATTGGTTGCCATCTTGGCCGCCATCTTGTCCGCCATCTTGGCCGCCATCTTGGTCGCCATCTTGTCCGCCATCTTGGCCGCCATCTTGTCCGCCATCTTGGCCGCCATCTTGCCCGCCATCTTGTGTCCGCCATCTTGTCCGCCATCTTGTCCGCCATCTTGTGTCCGCCATCTTGTCCGCCATGTTGTCCGCCTTATTGGCTGCCATCTTGGCCGCCATCTTGTCCGCCATCTTGTCTACCATCTTGTCCGCCATCTTGACCGCCATCTTGTTCGCCATCTTGGCCGCCATCTTGTCCGCCATGTTGTGTCCGCCATGTTGTCCGCCATCTTGTCTGCAATCTGGTCCGCCATCTTGTCCGCCATTTTGTGTCCGCCATCTTGTCTGCCATCTTGTCCGCTATCTTGTCCGCCATCTTGTACGCCACCTTGTCCGCCATCTGGACAGCCATCTTGTCCGCCATCTTGTCCGCCATCTTGGCTGCCATCTTGGCTGCCATCTTGTCCGCCATCTTGGCCGCCAGCTTGTCCGCCATCTTGGCCGCCATCTTGTCCGCCATCTTGTCCGCCATCTTGGCCGCCATCTTGTCCGCCATCTTGGCCGCCATCTTGTCCGCCATCTTGTGTCCGCCATCTTGTCCGCCATCTTGTCCGCCATCTTGTGTCCGCCATCTTGTCCGCCATGTTGTCCGCCTTATTGGCTCCTATCTTGGCCGCCATCTTGTCCGCCATCTTGTCCACCATCTTTTCCGCCATCTTGGCTGCCATCTTGTCCGCCATCTTGTCCGCCATCTTGTGTCCACCATCTTGTCCGCCATCATGGCTGCCATCTTGTCCGCCATCTTGGCCGCCATCTTGTCCGCCATCTTGGCCGCCATCTTGTCCGCCAGCTTGTCCACCATCTTGGCCGCCATCTTGTCCGCCATCTTGTCCGCCATCTTGTCCGCCATCTTGTCCGCCATCTTGTCCGCCATCTTGTCCGCCATCTTGTCCGCCATCTTGGCCGCCATCTTGGCCGCAATCTTGGCCGCCATCTTGTCCGCCATCTTGTCCGCCATCTTGTGTCCGCCATCTTGGCGCCATCTTGTCCGCCATCTTGTCCGCCATCTTGTCCGTCATCTTGTACGCCATATTGGCTGCCATCTTGGCCGCCATCTTGGCCGCCATCTTGGCCGCCATCTTGTCCGCCATCTTGTGTCCGCCATCTTGTCCGCCATCTTGTCTGCAATCTGGTCCGCCATCTTGTCCGCCATCTTGTGTCCGCCATCTTGTCTGCCATCTTGTCCGCTATCTTGTCCGCCATCTTGTACGCCACCTTTTCCGCCATCTTGGTCGCCATCTTGTCCGCCATCTTGTCCGCCATCTTGGCCGCCATCTTGTCCGCCATATTGGCTGCCATCTTGGCCGCCAGCTTGTCCGCCATCTTGGCCGCCAGCTTGTCCGCCATCTTGGCCGCCAGCTTGTCCGGCATCTTGGCTGCCATCTTGTCTGCCATCTTGTCCGCCATCTTGTCCGCCATCTTGTCCGCCATCTTGTCCGCCATCTTGTCCGCCATCTTGTCCGCCATCTTGGCCACCATCTTGGCCGCCATCTTGTCCGCCATCTTGTCCGCCATCTTGTCCGCCATCTTGTGTCCGCCATCTTGTGTCCGCCATCCTGTCTGCCGTCTTGTCCGCCATCTTGGCCGCCATCTTGGCCGCCATCTTGGCCGCCATCTTGAATGCCATCTTTTCCGCCATCTTGTCCGCCATATTGGCTGCCACCTTGGCCGCCATCTTGGCCGCCATCTTGTCCGCCATATTGGCTGCCATCTTGGCCGCCATCTTGTCCGCCATCTTTTCAGCCATCCTGTCCGCCATCTTGGCCGTCATCTTGTCCGCCATCTTGGACGCCTTCTTGTCCGCCATCTTGTCCGCCATCTTGTCCGCCATCTTGTCCGCCATCTAGTCCGCCATCTTGTGTCCGCCATCTTGTCCGCCATCTTGGCCGCCATCTTGTCCGCCATCTTGGTCGCCATCTTGTCCGCCATCTTGTGTCCGCCATCTTGTCCGCCATCTTGTCCGCCATCTTGTGTCCGCCATCTTGTCCGCCATCTTGTCCGCCATCTTGTGTCCGCCATCTTGTCCGTCATCTTGTACGCCATATTGGCTGCCATCTTGGCCGCCATCTTGTCCGCCATCTTGTCCGCCATCTTGTCCGCCATCTTGTCCGTCATATTGGTTGCCATCTTGGCCGCCATCTTGTCCGCCATCTTGTCCGCCATCTTGTCCGCCATCTTGTCCGCCATCTTGTCCGCCATCTTGGCCGCCATCTTGTCCGCCATCTTGTCCGCCATCTTGTCCGCCATCTTGTCCGCCATCTTGTCCGCCATCTTGTCCGCCATCTTGTGTCCGCCATCTTGTCCGCCATGTTGTCCGCCTTATTGGCTCCTATCTTGGCCGCCATCTTGTCCGCCATCTTGTCCGCCATCTTGTCCACCATCTTGTCCGCCATCTTGGCTGCCATCTTGCTCGCCATCTTGTTCGCCATCTTGGCCGCCATCTTGGCCGCCATCTTGGCCGCCATCTTGTCCGCCATCTTAGCCGCCATCTTGTGTCCGCCATTTTGTCCGCCATCTTGTCCGCCATCTTGTCCGCCATCGTGGCTGCCATCTTGTTGGCCATCTTGTCCACCATCTTGTCCGCCATCTTGTCCGCCATCTTGTGTCCGCCATCCTGTCCGCCATCTTGTCCGCCATCTTGTGACCGCCATCTCGTGACCGCCATCTTGTCCGCCATCTTGTCCGCCATCTTGTCCGCCATCTTGGCCGCCATCTTGGCCGCCATCTTGGCTGCCATCTTGTCCGCCATCTTGTCCGCCATATTGGCTGCCATCTTGGCCGCCATCTTGGCCGCCATCTTGGCCGCCATCTTGGCCGCCATCTTGTCCGCCATATTGGCTGCCATCTTGGCCGCCATCTTGTCCGCCATCTTGTCCGCCATCTTGTCCGCCATCTTGTCCGCCATCTTGGCGCCATCTTGTCCGCCATCTTGTCCGCCATCTTGGCCGCCAGCTTGGCCGCCATCTTGTCCGCCATCTTGTCCGCCATCTTGTGTCCGCCATCTTGTCCGCCATCTTGGCTGTCATCTTGTCCGCCATCTTGTCCGCCATCTTGTCCGCCATCTTGTCCTCCATCTTGTCCGCCATCTTGGCCGCCATCTTGTGTCCGCCATCTTGTCCGCCATCTTGTCCGCCATCTTGTCCGCCATCTTGTCCGCCATCTTGTCCGCCATCTTGTCCGCCATCTTGTGTCCGCCATCTTGTCCGCCATCTTGTCCGCCATCTTGTCCGCCATCTTGTCCGCCATCTTGGCCGCCATCTTGGCCGCCATCTTGGCCGCCATCTTGGCCGCCATCTTGGCCGCCATCTTGGCCGCCATCTTGTCCGCCATCTTGTCCGCCATCTTGTTCACCATCTTTGCAGCCATCTTGTCCGCCATCTTGTCCGCCATCTTGTGTCCGCCATCTTGTCCGCCATCTTGTCCGCCATATTGTCCGCCATCTTGTCCGCCATCTTGGCCGCCATCTTGTCCGCCATCTTGTCCGCCATCTTGTGTCCGCCATCTTGTCCGCCATCTTGGCTGTCATCTTGGCCGCCATCTTGTCCACCATCTTGGCCGCCATCTTTTCCGCCATCTTGTGGGGAAGAGGGGGAGGGGGATGGAAGATGTTACCTCTTGAACAACATGCTCTCCTGGTATCGGAAATCTGAAAACAGCTGGTTTGTATGAAAAGTTAGTGTATAAACATTGCATACCTTACGGCGGAAAATTGGTTGCAAAGTTAGTGTATAAACATTGCATACCTTACGGCGGAAAATTGGTTGCAAAGTTATTGCATACACATTGCATACCTTACGGCGCAGTACCAGGAGCTACCTCTTCCGTGGATGCTCTCCTGGTACTTTAAATTCGGAAACTGGTAGTTTTTGAAGAAATTTTTCACGACCAACGGGAAAGTTAGCGTTTAAACATTGCATACTTTTCGGCGGTTTTCGAGCAAAATTGCTGCAAAATTTTACTCGACCCGAGGGAAAGTTAGTGTTTAAATATTGCATACCTTTCGGCGGTTTTCGACCAAAATTGCTGTACAAGGTGCTGTACAGGTGCAAAGTCTTCCGTGGATGCTTTCCTGGTATCGTAAATCGGAAAACAGCTGGTTTTGTATGGAATTTCTTACCAGCCGACGGAAAGTTTGAGCGAGATGAAGGATGCTTTCCGTTTTATTGATATTACTTATTAGCGATCGTTCTCACGTGTTTGATAGTATGCAATAGCAATTGTGATGGGCAAATTTGTCCCAAGCTGCAGATGTCACCTCTGGAAAAACATGCTCTCCTGGTATCGGACATCTGAAAACAATTGTGTGCATTGATTTCTTCAAGTATCTTTTTTCGTGTTTTTTTTTATTTAGATCAACGATTTCGCGGTGATGATCTTCAACTGTATGGATTTAGAATTGGAAATTTTAGAACAATTTCAGTCCAACAACGATGCAAATGTTACCGAGATTACAGTAATGTAGTTTGATCAGTATTCTACACAGGGATATGATAAAGTGTTTGGTGACCTACAATCCAGCTTCGATTAAGTAATAATCAAGAAAGACAGAAACCATGAGGTATGAAATATAAAACGGAAAAGAGAGTTCTAATGATTGCAATATGATTTTATTCATAATCTATGACAATGCTAGCTATGTCGTAGTACACTGGCATATTGTGTCGGTTATAACATCAATACCGGCTTGCAAACTTGCAGAAATTGTGACAATCGACATACTAAACACAATACTCCACCACAATACTGTTTCAAAACACATAGGCTAGACATTTTCACGGTTCAATCGAGGAGAGAAACAATACCTTGCGAATATTGCGGATGTGAAAATAAGCATGGTTTCTATACTAGCATCTAACGGTAGGATCATTTACGAACAGATGAAAAAATCCCGTTCAAGAAATAGAATACATGAACAGGTTGAAGTAAAAGGGCATATAAGGGTTCACGGGGCGGCCAGATGGTGTATTGGTAGCGCAGACGGTTTGCACAAGACAGGACCACGGAAAAATTTCATTTGGACCACCAAACCTCCGTACGCAGCACTAACTATCCTACGGGTATATAAAGTAAAAAAATAGAAATGGTAGGCTTAAACATCCTGAAGATGTCGTGCCGATAAAAAAGAAGCAGTTTGAGTACACTGCATACTTCTCTTGCGTAGCCGTGTAACTGGGCCGATATAGCTAATCAAATAAAAACAAATTATCTAACCAAGGATATATAAAATCTAAGGATATTTTCAATCAATTTTCTACCTTTTTTAATCAGATTTTGTGCTATAAATTAACTCTGCTGCTAAATTTCCAAAAATCGCCCAATCGGCACAAGTTGTTTGGGGCCCCCAACACGGCGAGGCCCTAGGCGGCCGCCTACTCCGCCTACCGTATGATTCGCCGCGATTGATTGGTACAGGAAAGAGTCACAGCAATTCCAAAATATCACCCCTCATCAAGAATGCATTTAAACTGTCGCAATAAAGGTAAAACTTGGGGGTCTTCACGTGACAATTACATCTGTTTATATCCCCCCGATATAATATGTCGATGAAATCGACATAATTGAAAAGTCCTAAAAGTAAATTGGAAATTTGGCAGCCATCTTACCTAGGCCGCTTTTAATCCTGCGAGATTGCCAAGCGGCTTTAAACAATAAGCGGAGCCATTTAAAATATTAGATTTGAAAAGAAAATTTGGGAAATTTGGGAAAAAAAGATTTGGGATTTTGGGATAGAAACAGTTTCTAAGAGCAAAATCATTAGGCCGTCTCCACATGGGCCACGTTTTCCGCGGTACCGCGAAAAACGCGTATAACTTGTATGCCACTTCGCCGCGTTCGGCTGCCAAATCTCCGCGGGAGACTGTCAAACAGGCCCGGAAACGCGGCTTTGTTCAAGATGGACAAGTGTGGGAACCGTTCACAACCGCGGAGATACGCGTGTTCCGCAGTACCGCGGAAAACGCGGCCCATGTGGAGACGGCCTTAAAATTTATAATGGATTTGTTGCTCTACAAGTCAACCCTAGCACCCCATAAGTAAATCGGGCTGCCCTTGCTGAGCGTTACAGTTTCATTGTTAGTACAGACTCCTCGAAGCGCGGATTTCTCTGGACACATTATCAGCGTATCTCGGGCATCGACTGCATTCTGAGATGCGCTGTCTTGGCGGAGAAGGATGCTCCGTTAATGTCTATGCTAATATTTGGTTTCGGGGTTTGCCAGCCACTGCACGTTCAAAACGAATAGACGATCAAGTAAACGTAACACACAAAATACTCGAAGGTCGAAGCAAGCATGGAACCAACGAATTCCAACCGAGAGCACCGCGCTAATGGCTCTATTGGTTTCGTTATCAGCTTGGCAACAAGGCCGAAAAGAATGGAAAAGAGAGCTTCTACCACTTCTACCACAAAAATGCTTATTTTTTCGAAAAGCGCGTGCCAATTTTCTCCTGCAAAAAAATAGTGTGAATCTCTCGCCTAGAATTTTATACAGCCTGAAATAGTTTAAATTTGTCAACTAGCTTGTAAGTAGCTCTGTTTATCCAACTTTGAATTTAGGTTTATCCAACTTTTAGTTTAAAATTTTCCTTACTAACGTTATAGGTTGACTATAAGAAAATTCCAACGCACTGAACTTATTATTGGCAGCGTGAGTAATTCTCACTAAATTTTAAGAGGGTACACTCAGATAATAAAGGCTAATATATCACCGTAAGAATTATTAAGCGAAGTATTAAGTAGTAGTTGTACCTCTACTAAACTTCCTCGTCATCTTTATCGTTCATTATGATAAGTTCATTATGACCTCTACTAAACTTCCTCGTCATGAATGAAATTATCAAAATAGTTATAGAGTCTTTTATATTTGTTAAAGGATGGCCTAGTCTTTCAAGCAAATATATTGAAACACAATAAATTGCTTATTATTTAGTATAATCTACAATATTGTCTCTAAGTAAGTACATATAAACATTTAAATGAGTTTATGGTGAAATGGGAGCCAGATGGTTGCATGTAGTACTAAATATATCACTCTTGATATAGGATATAGGATGTTTGCCACAACGGGCTATAAAACAAGACTTACACTAAAAATTATAGAAATCTTACAAACTAGGTTAATCCTAACAAAGAAAACTTCACAGACCATCACGCAAAAAGGAGCAAGCAAAGCAACACAGGAAGGGACATTAGGAACTATTGCGGATGTCGACTCGCATATAGTTTATCGATCAACTAAGTAACGCCTCGCTTACTGAAAAAGAACACAAGATTGTTCTGCGAACGGAATCAACATTTTATATCCCCCATGAGGATCTCATTTTTATTTCAACGTGATGGTGTGGATCTCACTAGACGCTTCCAATGCAGGAATCCAGGTTTTTGCTCACTAATTTGCTTTTGACGTCTGTACTACTACCTATTTGCACCGTAACTCCGTTCGTAAAATGCGCGTTTCCTCTTCCCATTTCTTTCTTGATTCATTTAGCTCCTTTTTAAACCTACTGCAATGTCCTGCCGGACCATGACCGGGTATGTAACATTGGTACCTAGCGCGAACGAAATTAACTACCAGTCGCTAAAATATCAACCCATATAATGACAGTTGTGGCGGATTGGTATCGCAACGCAGCAAATTTGTCAACCCTTAAAACGGTGAAGAAAACTGCCATGACTACCATACAAATCGTGGGGGAAAAATCAAGTAGTAGTTAAAAAAGTCTTTAATTTGTATCGCGTACGAGCTAAACTAATTATATCGATCGATATATTTATCTACTGCCTCGATGCAGTAGATATACGGTACCAAGCCCGTTTTATGTGAAGATTTAAGAACTTATTTTACGAGAAATGTAATGCAATGTAATGGGAAATGAATTATTGAAAAGGAAAAGTACAATCTTATAAAAAAATTAAAAGATTTTATTAATCTAATTTATTTTATTCTGGTAGAACGGACTTCCGTTTTTTTCTTCTTAGTTTTTGTCTGCTTTTCTTTACTAATCTCTTTCCTTTTCTAAACTAAACGTATTCTGTTAGGCCGTCTACACATGAGCGGTACCGCGGAAAACGCGTATAACTTTCGTTGCCAATACAGAACATCTGCTCGGCCCGGCTTATCTGGGTCCGTGTCAGTTGTCAAATCTTCCGTGACTGCTGTTCCGCAAAGCCGCGTTTTTCGCGGTACCGCGGCGAAAGCGGCCCATGAGGAGTTGGCTTTACATTTGGCTTTGATTTGACCACGTCCATATGAAAAACATATTAGGCCAACTCCACATGGGCCGCGTTTTCCGCGGTACCGCGGAAAACGCGTATAACTTTCGTTGTTAAATCTTCCGCAGAGTTGTCCATCTTGAACAAAGCCGCGTTTCCGCGCCTGTTTGACAGCCTGCAGCGGAGAATGACAGCCGCGGCGAAGTGGCATACAAGTTATACCGCGGAAAACGCGGCCCATATGGAGACGACCTAACGTTCTTCCGTTCGGTGCAACCAGTGAAGTTTCTGGTAGCGAAATTATTAATACGCAAAAAGTGTGGAAAAACTCGGCTTATTACACTATCTACTTCTTCGCGCAACCCTATCTCCTGACTTGTCTCTGCCTCTTTGCCAGGCCTTTCTTTTGAAGTGGCCATTCTAGTGATTGTAAATGACTTACCTCTTCTACTTCTCATCTACAGTGTAGACGTGCAGCTACTACATCCTTGGCAACGGTGGCGTCGTATCAGCAACCAGGAACATTGGTGACGAAAGGCTGGGACCTCCTTGGCAGCGGCGGCTTCGTGCCAGCAACCGAGCTCGGATGAGCTCTTTCCTTGCACGTTGCAACTCCTAGTTTTCATCGATGTAAGTGCTGCGTCTAAAAAGAGGATAGAAGCCGCTGATATTGTTCTGGGAATTCCGTTTTTTGTACTTCTGTAAATATGGACTGCTCAACTTGTAGTAGTTCCTTCACTGTGAGATGTCTTTACTGCCTATCTTTTGTGGCTGAGCGAGAATTGTTGATGAATCTCCATAAGTAAGCGATGGCGCGATGCAGACGTTTTCAGTGGGAGAATCTATCTAGAATGGGATTATCGGCGTTAGTTCGACATGATATGAGATGGTTGATCGTATTTCATCGTCCGTCCTCATAGGATCGAAAGCTTTCACTCGTTCTCCAGTTGTTGCAAGAAAGTTGGCCATTTAAACTAGCTTCCTTGCAACAACCGGAGAATGAGTAGAACACAGGTTTGAGAGAAACAAAATTTTCTTCCAGAACTGTTAAACTCCATTACCCATGTATAAATAGACTACTGAATAAGTGGTGGCATCAAGGACCTTTCTAAGGCACGGTTCTGTAGTGTCTTGAATAAAGAGATCTCACTCGTCTGATGGTCTATGTGCAACTGCCTAGTGTTGGGCGGATCGGATCGGATCGGATTCTGGGATTGGATCCTTCATTGGATCAATCCGGATTCGATCCCAGATCCAGGATCCTCTGAATTGGAATCCCAAACAATCCTTTTCGATCCGGATCTGTTATGACGGGAATCCGGGATCGAAATCCAAAACAAGAGTCCGGATTCGGATCCTTCAGGATCCGGATTCGTCAATACGAGAATCCGGGATCGAAATCCAAAACAAGAGTCCAGATCCCGGATCCGGATCTGTCATGATTGGAATGTGGGATTGTGGTAGGGATTGTTTTCGGATGCGGATATTTTGTGATTTATTGCCTTTTAATTCTGTTCCATGTGAACGTATTTTCTCTAAGGCAGGACAAATTTACACGGGCAGAAGAAATAGGCTGCTCCCCACAAAATGAATGAAATATTATTTCTAAAGCATAATTTAAACGAGGAAGACATAGAAATAATTGGATAATTTTTTTTTTTGATAAAATTGTGATATGCTGATAATCTGCTGATGCTGAAAAATGATAGTCTCATGAATGTTGAGTAATACTGAAATCGATACTGAAAATAATGAATTAAAAAGTATGAATTTTTAAATAATGAATAAAAATAAATAAATTTAATTTTCCCTTTTTTTGTTTTACAATAGCTCAATTGTGAACCCACTTTTTTAATTCAAGAAAAAAATGTCGTATTAGCAAATCCACTATGCATTTTCTTTGTTTACACAGCCAAGATTTTTTTTGTGGTCATAAAAAAATCTAGCAGGATTCGGATCTGATTCGGAGGATCGATCCCAAGGCGGATCCGGATCGGTCGGATCGAATCCCACATGGGAGTGATTTTTCCTATCACTACTACTGCCTATACTTTATTGTTCTCCCGGTCATTCAGTTCACACTACAGGGTCGAGTTCCATACGATCAATTCTCCGGATTGTTTCATGCATCCACATTCAACAGACACAGATAGCGTGTAAGGGTTGTTGAAATCAATGGAAAAACTTGATGTTTGTTTAACAAACACAGCACACCTACGCTTAAACTCTTGTAAACTACTCGCATTCTCTATTTCATTGGGTAACTTGTTGTACCGTTGAATGCCTTTGAAAAACAAAAAAATTCTAGCACTATGAGTAGTAACAGGTGGGCTGATAATTGTTTGGCCTAACACATTTATCGCACTAGAAAATTTTTATCCATATCATATTTCGTTTGTACCAACCTTCAAAAGAATTCTGTCCAAATTTGACAGCACTCGGGCCACAACCTAATGAGCTAGAGCATTTTGTGTGACGCAACTTTTGTGTTTTGAGTAGTCATGGAAAAGAAGGAATTTCGCGTGATAATAAAATATTAGTTTTTGAAGGGGAAACATATATTGTTTTTATTTTTATTTATTTTTCCATTATGACGGCCAAGGGCCGTATGATCAAGGGGAAACATATAGTTAAAGCCAAAAATTGGCTTGATGAAGAGTCTTTGGACACTGCTCTACCAAAATCAACCATCAGATATTGGTATGCTAAATTTAAAAGAGGTAAAATGAGCACTGAAGGTGGTGAACACAGTGGACGCCCAAAAGAGGTGGTCGAAACTGACGAAAACATAAAAAAAATCACAAAATTATTAAGAACACCCATAATGGAAAGCTGATCGAGATAGCTGACACCCTAAAGATGTCTAAGGAACGTGTTGGACATATCGTTCACGAGTATTTGGATATGAGAAAGCTCTGTGCAAAATGGCTGCCGCGCGAGCTCACATTTGACGAAAAACAACAACGAGTTGGTGATTCGGAGCAGTGTTTGGAGCTGTTTGAGCGAAATAAATCCGAGTTTTTGCGTCAGTATGTTACCATGGATGAGTCTTTGCTTCTCCACTTCACTCCAAAGTCCAATAGACAGTCATCCGAGTGGACTGGACGCAATGAACCTGCTCCAAAACGGGGAAAACGCAACAATCAGCTGGCAAGGTTATGGCGTCAATTTTTTTGGGATTTGCGAGGAATAATCTTCATCGACTATCTTGAGAAAGGAAAAACCATTAACAGCGACTATTACATCAAAATTTTGGAGCGATTGAAGGACGAAATCGCCAAAACACGGCCGCATTTGAAGAAAAAAAAAGTTTTGTTCCGTCAAGAAAACGCACCGTGCCACAAATCAGTGAAAACAATGGCAAAAATTAATGAATTAGGCCACGAAATGTGTTGCGTCCAGCAACAAAGGTCGCGTCCAGCGACCGCTTTTCTACCGCAAAGGCGACACTAATAGCTTCTTTTAACACTTTTATTCTTAAAGGAGAGTGTATCTCTCGTGTTAGGTTAAGAGAGGGAAGAGGGGGGTTAAAAAAACTTCTATCCTTTGCCTAAGCTGGTATCGAAAAAGACCCTAGCTGTCCCTGCGCGCTGCTTTTATCTGCCCTCTCTCCCGTTTTCCTAGAACGGGAATTCGGGAGAAGAACGCACGATCCTGCTACGCAAGCGCCACCTAGCGTAAACCTACTGAATGAGGCTGCTGTTGGTTCAAATGAACCGTTGCTCGCAACAAAATGCTTCGCCACCCTCCGTTTTTCGTAGATCTGGCTCTCAGTGACTAACTCCATTTCTCAGATCCCAAAAGGATGTCCTCTGAGAAGAAATTTTCGTCGGATAAAGAGGTGTTCGCCGAAACTGAGGCCTTTTTTGAGGCAAAGGTCAAATACTACTACAAAAAGGGTATCGAAAAATTTAAAGACCGCTAAAATTGGTATATCGCCCTTGAAGGGACGTATGTTGAATACAAAAAAATAATTTGGCCAAAAAAAAGTGTTTTACTGTCAAAGGCCAATCAATTATCAGCCCACCTGTTAAGTTCGCAACCCTGGCGTCAATTACCCTGTGTGTACGGTACCCTTGGAAGTTACAGTCGTAACAGAGGACATACTCATTACTAAATCGTCCTGTTACCATCGATATATACACATTTTAACCCCCTATCTTTTAAACCTATTGAGATTATGCAGTTTAACTTGTATAGTTTCGGATATCAAGTATCGACTTGACTCTGACACGTGAGTTTGGTTGTACATCTATTGGCAAAATGAATTAAATACATGCAAACAATACAAACTACAAGCCAACTAGCCATATCAGCATGAGCATATTGAGTTTCATTTAAAATTGAACAGTATCTGCTGCGGTGACGTAACATTTTGTAAACTTCCCGCCACCTAACAATAAAGATCTCTCTCTTGGTGCTGAATTCCTAACGATACGCCATGTGTTTTCTTCTGCTCAGTGTAGTGACTAAGCGTAGTATGTAAGATTGTTAGTAATAGGTTAGTATTAGTATTACCGTTAGATTAGGAATAAAAGGGAGAGATAGACCAGTCGTAATAAAATGAAGTACAAGTATTGATATGACTGATATTGGTAATTATACTACAATATCTATAAGAGTTGATAGAAGTGCGTTAAAAATATATATTTATTGATAAAGAACAGTATCAATGCGTACGTAACTAAAAGATTATGATCGGTCCAATGGAACTTTTAGCAAATCTCAGAGAAAATGCGAAATTATAGTTCTGGTAGACTATAGGTGTTTTATTTAAATTGTTTATTAGTCAGCAGAAATCAACTAAAAGTCCTTTAGATGTGAGTATCATTATTGATTACAGGCATTTCCCGAATTACGCAAATTTCCAAATTTTGACAGTTCGTGTGATTGGATTTTTTATTTGTCAAATTCCAAATTTCCCCAAAAATACGATACATTTTAAAATTTTAAACTAAAATATTAGTAAAAACTTGCTTTAATTATCGATGTGTTGATAAATGATATGTAAAAACATCAATTATTAAATGCGTTTCATGACATGAAAAGAAAAAATCGATCCCTGAGTACTAAATAAAAACGATATTATAATGAGAGTTCCATGGAGCGGCCCGGTAGCACGATGATAGCGGAGCCGGTATTCACACGAACGGACCGGACCAAAATCCCATCCGGATCAATCCCCCGTAGCAAGGACTTGACTATCCGCCTACCTAATAAAATAAGTTGATACGGCCAGGCCGTTCGAAGGAAAAAAATAGGGAATTCCAGTTACGCGAAAATTCGAGTTACGCGAGTTTCTCTGGTACGCATTATTCGCGTAATTCGGGAAAAACTGTACTTAAACTTTGGAGAACCTATGCGTTCATACTTCGTTTGGCGATAAAAGTTAATGAAGCTCAAACTGTCTAGTGTACTATGCTTCGATCTTTAAATATGCACATAGCTCAGTTGATTTTGCTGTCTTGCAGAAGCTCTCAAGCTTAATGGTGATACATTGACTGCATTCGTCGTATGTGAAACATATTTTCGAGCAGGAGTAGCTCTGATCGGCACAATTGCTGCAGTCAGCCGATCCTAGTGGGATAAAAGAAATTACATTAAGTCATACATTGGTTAAGTCTTACACCATCGTACTTCGAACGTACCTTCCTCCTCTTCCTCAGCATCTTCATCATCATCATCATCATCACCATCATCATCGTCGTAGCCGTCTAATCCTTCTTCTTCTGGTACTTGTGGAGCCATTACAATAAATGTGGCATTATAGGCCATGTGTTGATCTACAACCAATTGGATGACTGAGCTTTCACTCTCGCAATAGCTGGATGCGATGTCGCGATACTGATTCTGTTTGCATGTCCAACTTGCTCCATCGTTCATGCACACGCGAGGTCCGTTCACGGTGCAACGCTTCCCTCGTGTTGTTTCCATAGCATTTGACTGTGATGTTCCTTCCGTCACGCTAAATATAGTGGATTCATTCGACGACGAAATGCTTTGGGACGTAGTTACAGAGGACGTATTACCATAGGACGCACCGTCATAGGACGAACTGCCGTAGGACGACTTGTCGTAGGACGAACTGCCGTAGGACGATGTGTCGTAGGTCGAACTGTCGTAGGGCGGTGTGTCATAGGACGATGTACCGTAGGACGAACTGCTGTAGGACGATGTGTCGTAGGACGAACTGTCGTAGGACGAACTGCCATAGGACGAACTGCCATAGGACGAACTGCCGTAGGACGAACGATCATAGGCCGAACTGTCGTAGGATGATGATGAAGAAATGTCGTAGGACGATGTGTCGTAGGATGTATCTACCTTGGAGCTGGAGTATGTGGGATACTCCTCATAACCGCTGACGAACTTTTCATCGGTGATATAATCATCAAAATTACTACTACTTTTACTATTAGATCTATCGTAGTCATACGAAGGGACTACGTTCGATGCGATAGACGTGCCTGAATCGACTGCGAAGTATGATGGTATGGATTGAATCGTCTCAGTTACTATCGTTGGTGCACTACTCACGATGCTGCCGCTGATGGTGCTGGTCGATGGTGCACTTGTCACTATGTTATTGTTATACACGCTGTTGCTGCTTGAAAATGATGCTGAAGAAGTGGTCGTACATGTTGCTTGTGCTTGGATCATACGCACGCACATGCCTCCCTGAAGCGTATACCCTTGTGAGCAATAGGCGCTAGAGGTGGTCGTCTTGGTCACGCACATACCATCTCTCAGTACGGCATCAACTCGGCATTGGGCCCGTATCTTCGTCATACTCGTACAGCGACCGTTCTCGTACCGGAAATCATTCGTACATTTTGGTCGACCAATCACACAGAAATTGTTCTGCAGATTTCCCCCTACTGGACAGCTCGGTTGCGTAGTTTCACGCCTTACGCACCCATCAAGACGCATCTCGTACTCTGGAGGGCAGTTCGGTCCCGGTGCGACACACTTTCCGTCCTGTAATAATCCTAGAGCGCACGTTAGCTGAGCGACACGCTGCTTTACGCAAAGGTTGCCGCGAAGCTGGTAGCCTGGAGCACAAGTTGCACTATGCACGCAGCGCCCACCGGTTAAGACTGTACCAGGAGGACACTCTGGTGGTTTGTAGCTAACACGGACGCATTCCTCCCGAACCATTCTGGAGCCAGGTTCGCAAGATGGACCTTCGCCGATGCAGAGATTACCGCGTAGAGTGCTTCCATATGCACAGGACATCGTACGGCGGACTTCACGCTCACATTCCCTTCCGTTCTGCGTAAAGCCGGCCGGGCAGATCAACCGTTGCGAAATGCACCGATCACCTTGCACTTGGAAATCGGACGGACAGTTGATCGGTTGCCGTTCCAACTTTGTGCACTGGCCTCCTGAGAATGTATAACCATATTCGCACTGTGGTGATCTGGCTAATATGCAGAGATTATCACGTAGGCGAGTATCTGACGGACATATCGGACGTCGGTATTCCGTTTTAACGCAGCGACCTCCGATGTAATCGTAACCGTGCTCACAGGCAGGACTGCTTATCACGCACAAATCACCTATAAGCCGTGACGATGATGGACACGATACAGTACGTTGTTCCACGCGCACGCATATGTTACCCTCCAGCTGGAATCCGGCTGAACAGCTTGTTTGTGCGATACACTCTCCATCGATCAGCACAAATTCACTAGGACAATGAATAACCGTATGCTCTTCCCGTTGACATATATCCTTGTGTAGGTAGTAGCCAGGCGGGCAGGTTGGTGTGGTAACACAGTAACCTTGTTTCTTGGCGCTTCCAATCGCACAGGTGGCGGCCCTTTCATTCACGGTCACACATGTTCCACCCTCATTACGATAGCCTGATGGGCAGTTTGGTCGCATGTAGACACAGAGGTCCCCGAACTGTTGGAAACCTTCCCGACAGGAGGCAGACTGTGTCTGCAGCCGCACGCATCGATCACCTTGTAGTACACTACCGGCAGTACAAGTCATCGCATGGTAACCGATACACTGACCGGAATCCATTGTATAGCCGTACGGACACTCCATCTGTATTACGGAACGCCGAGTACATACACCGTTGTTCATGTTGAATCCTGCGGGACACGAAGCTGCCTGCGTCGACTGAATCGTCTGAAGTGTTTGTGTGGCACATCCTGTTGCCTTTTTATTATGTTCCATGTGAACGTATTTTCTCTAAGGCAGGACAAATTTACACGGACAGAAGAAATAGGCTGCTCCCCACAAAATGAATGAAATATTATTTCTAAAGCATAATTTTAACGAGGAAGACATAGAAATAATTGGATAATTTTTTTTTTTGATAAAATTGTGATATGCTGATAATCTGCTGATGCTGAAAAATGATAGTCTCATGAATGTTGAGTAATACTGAAATCGATACTGAAAATAATGAATTAAAAAGTATGAATTTTTAAATAATGAATAAAAATAAATAAATTTAATTTTCCCTTTTTTTTGTTTTACAATAGCTCAATTGTGAACCCACTTTTTTAATTCAAGAAAAAAAATGTCGTATTAGCAAATCCACTATGCATTTTCTTTGTTTACAAAGCCAAGATTTTTTTTGTGGTCATAAAAAAATCTAGCAGGATTCGGATCTGATTCGGAGGATCGATCCCAAGGCGGATCTGGATCGGTCGGATCGAATCCCACATGGGAGTGATTTTTCCCATCACTACAACTGCCTATACTTTATTGTTCTCCCGGTCATTCAGTTCACACTACAGGGTCGAGTTCCATACGATCAATTCTCCGGATTGTTCCATGCATCCACATTCAACAGACACAGATAGCGTGTAAGGGTTGTTGAAATCAATGGAAAAACTTGATGTTTGTTTAACAAACACAGCACACCTACGCTTAAACTCTTGTAAACTACTCGCATTCTCTATTTCATTGGGTAACTTGTTGTACCGTTGAATGCCTTTGAAAAACAAAAAAATTCTAGCACTATGAGTAGTAACAGGTGGGCTGATAATTGTTTGGCCTAACACATTTATCGCACTAGAAAATTTTTATCCATATCATATTTCGTTTGTACCAACCTTCAAAAGAATTCTGTCCAAATTTGACAGCACTCGGGCCACAACCTAATGAGCTAGAGCATTTTGTGTGACGCAACTTTTGTGTTTTGAGTAGTCATGGAAAAGAAGGAATTTCGCGTGATAATAAAATATTAGTTTTTGAAGGGGAAACATATATTGTTTTTATTTTTATTTATTTTTCCATTATGACGGCCAAGGGCCGTATGATCAAGGGGAAACATATAGTTAAAGCCAAAAATTGGCTTGATGAAGAGTCTTTGGACACTGCTCTACCAAAATCAACCATCAGATATTGGTATGCTAAATTTTAAAGCACTGAAGGTGATGAACACAGTGGACGCCCAAAAGAGGTGGTTACTGACGAAAACATAAAAAAAATCACAAAATTATTAAGAACACCCATAATGTGAAGCTGATCGAGATAGCTGACACCCTAAAGATGTCTAAGGAACGTGTTGGACATATCGTTCACGAGTATTTGGATATGAGAAAGCTCTGTGCAAAATGGCTGCCGCGCGAGCTCACATTTGAGGAAAAACAACAACGAGTTGGTGATTCGGAGCAGTGTTTGGAGCTGTTTGAGCGAAATAAATCCGAGTTTTTGCGTCAGTATGTTACCATGGATGAGTCTTTGCTTCTCCACTTCACTCCAAAGTCCAATAGACAGTCATCCGAGTGGACTGGACGCAATGAACCTGCTCCAAAACGGGGAAAACGCAACAATCAGCTGGAAAGGTTATGGTGTCAATTTTTTTGGGATTTGCGAGGAATAATCTTCATCGACTATCTTGAGAAAGGAAAAACCATTAACAGCGACTATTACATCAAAATTTTGGAGCGATTGAAGGACGAAATCGCCAAAACACGGCCGCATTTGAAGAAAAAAAAGTTTTGTTCCGTCAAGAAAACGCACCGTGCCACAAATCAGTGAAAACAATGGCAAAAATTAATGAATTAGGCCACGAAATGTGTTGCGTCCAGCAACAAAGGTCGCGTCCAGCGACCGCTTTTCTACCGCAAAGGCGACACTAATAGCTTCTTTTAACACTTTTATTCTTAAAGGAGAGTGTATCTCTCGTGTTAGGTTAAGAGAGGGAAGAGGGGGGTTAAAAAAACTTCTATCCTTTGCCTAAGCTGGTATCGAAAAAGACCCTAGCTGTCCCTGCGCGCTGCTTTTATCTGCCCTCTCTCCCGTTTTCCTAGAACGGGAATTCGGGAGAAGAACGCACGATCCTGCTACGCAAGCGCCACCTAGCGTAAACCTACTGAATGAGGCTGCTGTTGGTTCAAATGAACCGTTGCTCGCAACAAAATGCTTCGCCACCCTCCGTTTTTCGTAGATCTGGCTCTCAGTGACTAACTCCATTTCTCAGATCCCAAAAGGATGTCCTCTGAGAAGAAATTTTCGTCGGATAAAGAGGTGTTCGCCGAAACTGAGGCCTTTTTTGAGGCAAAGGTCAAATACTACTACAAAAAGGGTATCGAAAAATTTAAAGACCGCTAAAATTGGTATATCGCCCTTGAAGGGACGTATGTTGAATACAAAAAAATAATTTGGCCAAAAAAAAGTGTTTTACTGTCAAAGGCCAATCAATTATCAGCCCACCTGTTAAGTTCGCAACCCTGGCGTCAATTACCCTGTGTGTACGGTACCCTTGGAAGTTACAGTCGTAACAGAGGACATACTCATTACTAAATCGTCCTGTTACCATCGATATATACACATTTTAACCCCCTATCTTTTAAACCTATTGAGATTATGCAGTTTAACTTGTATAGTTTCGGATATCAAGTATCGACTTGACTCTGACACGTGAGTTTGGTTGTACATCTATTGGCAAAATGAATTAAATACATGCAAACAATACAAACTACAAGCCAACTAGCCATATCAGCATGAGCATATTGAGTTTCATTTAAAATTGAACAGTATCTGCTGCGGTGACGTAACATTTTGTAAACGTCCCGCCACCTAACAATAAAGATCTCTCTCTCTTGGTGCTGAATTCCTAACGATACGCCATGTGTTTTCTTCTGCTCAGTGTAGTGACTAAGCGTAGTATGTAAGATTGTTAGTAATAGGTTAGTATTAGTATTACCGTTAGATTAGGAATAAAAGGGAGAGATAGACCAGTCGTAATAAAATGAAGTACAAGTATTGATATGACTGATATTGGTAATTATACTACAATATCTATAAGAGTTGATAGAAGTGCGTTAAAAATATATATTTATTGATAAAGAACAGTATCAATGCGTACGTAACTAAAAGATTATGGTCGGTCCAATGGAACTTTTAGCAAATCTCAGAGAAAATGCGAAATTATAGTTCTGGTAGACTATAGGTGTTTTATTTAAATTGTTTATTAGTCAGCAGAAATCAACTAAAAGTCCGTTAGATGTGAGTATCATTATTGATTACAGGCATTTCCCGAATTACGCAAATTTCCAAATTTTGACAGTTCGTGTGATTGGATTTTTTATTTGTCAAATTCCAAATTTCCCCAAAAATACGATACATTTTAATATTTTAAACTAAAATATTGGTAAAAACTTGCTTTAATTATCGATGTGTTGATAAATGATATGTAAAACATCAATTATTAAATGCGTTTCATGACATGAGAAGAAAAAATCGATCCCTGAGTACTAAATAAAAACGATATTATAATGAGAGTTCCATGGAGCGGCCCGGTAGCACGATGATAGCGGAGCCGGTATTCACACGAACGGACCGGACCAAAATCCCATCCGGATCAATCCCCCGTAGCAAGGACTTGACTATCCGCCTACCTAATAAAATAAGTTGATACGGCCAGGCCAGTTCGAAGGAAAAAAATAGGGAATTCCAGTTACGCGAAAATTCGAGTTACGCGAGTTTCTCTGGTACGCATTATTCGCGTAATTCGGGAAAAACTGTACTTAAACTTTGGAGAACTTATGCGTTCATACTTCGTTTGGCGATAAAAGTTAATGAAGCTCAAACTGTCTAGTGTACTATGCTTCGATCTTTAAATATGCACATAGCTCAGTTGATTTTGCTGTCTTGCAGAAGCTCTCAAGCTTAATGGTGATACATTGACTGCATTCGTCGTATGTGAAACATATTTTCGAGCAGGAGTAGCTCTGATCGGCACAATTGCTGCAGTCAG